>NC_090792.1:7457490-7559990 GCF_040054535.1 Antennarius striatus
ACAGAATTAGGCTGTGTTTGACACCTCCTGCAACCCTCCACTTGAACCCATCATCGACTTCAGTCTCAAAAAGCAGTTTCAGTGCTCCGTCAGTGGTTACTGCTCTGTCGAGGGCCGAGGAAGCAAAAATGAAGCGGGAAACTATGAGGGGATCGTGGGGTTGGTGGGTGGGAGTGGGGGTGGATGGAGAAACGATGGATGGCTGTTGGTAAGTGCCACTCCTTGAATATCCTCTCTGGCTCCCTTCCCACTCTGCCTCTCTCTCTCTGTCCTTCATTCTACTCGTGTTTCTCCTTCTCCAATCTCTCTCCCTCAGTCTCTCTATCTTCCTCTGCTTCCTCCTCTCTGTTGCTTACTCAGAGAAGCTGCCAGTGTTTACTTCTCCTTATCCAGGTTTCTAATCCGCCGCCAGTGAAAGAGAGGGAGAGGGAAAGGCAGAACCATTAGAGAGGAGTTTATCAGAGTCGCTCAATCTGTTATCACTCTTGTCCCTCTGTCCCTCCTGCTAGCCGCCACCTCCCTCCTTTGTCACAGAGCTACTGATTGCAGCCGCTACTGCCTGTCAAGACACACACACACACACACACACAAACACACATACACACACACACACACACACACACACACACACACACACACACACACATACACACACACACACACACACACACACACACACACACACAAACACACACACATCCCACCTCTGAGTATACTTGCTCATGCCTGTTTAACAGCTTTGTTAGCACACCTTGCCATAACAGAGCACATATGTTGCTGTGTACTGGTGCCCATCAGTTTATGCACCACCAGAAAATAAATACGAAATAAAAATGTCCTCTTCATCATCATCAAGTGTCTGCTCTTAATTAACTTCCTGTACCTGATCGAAAAGGTTCTGAGAACTGACAAGCGACATGGAACATTTCACGACAGGAGCCGCGGTCCCAGAGGACACTTTGAGGTATATGAAGAACGGGGCTCCAAAATGTGCCATTGCTGTTTTGTTGGCAGGAGGGCAACCGGGACTCAGAGGGGAGGGCTGGAGTTTACCTAAAGGATAAATGTCAGAGGATCAGCTAAATTAGATCCTCTCTGTATTAAGACATCAACTGCTGCTGAAGTGTTGTGTATGTGTGTGTGTGTATGTGTGTGTGTGTGTGTGTGTGTGTGTGTGTGTGTGTGTGCGCACACACACGAAGACCCCTGCTCACTGTGCTTGCCAAGCTAACACAAAGCCTAAAATGGAAGCAGTGCAGACCAACCAGTGAGAATAGACACTACTTCTTGTTTACATCACACAACAAATGATTGTACTGGTGGATTAAATAATGCCATTTTAAATGACGATGATAGATCACTTGTATGAAGCCGTTAGCGAGTAACAAACACCATAAGCAGGAGCAGAAAACATTTCACCTACTGATATTTCAGGCAGTTAGCCATGAGACTCTCTACTTTCAGTGATATAAAGTGCATCAGAGCTCCTTGACCACTATAGCTGGAGGCTCCTCAAGCTTATCTTTAATTACCATTCAGGTTATACAGGATGGCACAGTGTAAGTAGTGCTGTGGCCCGAGAATTTGCTACCCCAGGCCCAACTACCTCCACTGTGAGTGATGCTGCTGGAAGCCTCGACACTCATTTCACTGACTGCTACCGCCGCTCCTGTCATAGCCTTCCTGCAACACAGCCTGAGAAACATGCTGGCTATCAATTTTATGTGAAAACACAGACGGGAAATGAATGCATTTGGACGGTTTCTGTGGGTAATTTGCTGTGAAAACATTACCGCCGGCTTTATTAGAATTTGTGTTTTTCAAATTTTGATGTCTCCATCTTGGTTTATGGCGGAGCAGAGCGTGGTGTAAGGCAACAACAACAACAGGAAAATGGCTGGTGCAGAGTGACATTTCTGCCACTTCGTCCATGTTCCATCATTTAGAAGTAATGGCTGTGACCACTGTCTCTATGTTTACATAGCAGAGGGCTCCCAGCACCCAGCCTGTGACAAATTATAAAATCCAGGCCTCTGTGGCCAGGATGCATTTCATTAAACTTTAACTTCTCTTATCTGCAGCGACAGAGGACAGAATAATAAAGGCTGACAGGTATCTAAAGATGTATGTTTGGACTAGAGGACAGGGACAGCATGAGGGCCTTAGCCAGCTTTGTCACTAAAGCGGGGACATATGTTGTGGGTTGTAAAATCTGAACGCAGATGTTGCTGTTTTACTGAAGCTGCGAGAGGTTGTACAAGCTGACGGCACTTCGCACATATGTCCACCATGAATAGCTGCCCGTTTCACTAACAATGCTTCCTGCTGCATGGCAACTAAATATACAGGTGCTATTTGCCATGAAACAAGGTGAAAACATAATACTCACCAAACACCTCTAATGCCTTTACTTTTTTTGCAATAAAATAGTAGCTGTTGATTGATATGAAGATGGTTCTGTGACCGCGGTGAATAAACGATTACAAAAAAATACTTGAGGTATGCTGTCATTCATTAGTAGTTGGAACAATATGCCTCAGCCTTGCTTATCTCTGGTTGTTTTCCCCCACACACATTGAGGCCTCTCTGAAATCCTCTCTACACAAAAACACCCCTCAAAAAGAAACTTGGATGTCAGGCACAAGTTGGATGAGGTTTATATCTCAAAAGGACAATGTGGCAAGGCCAACAATAAACCCTGTTAAGATCTTCTAAGAGAAGCAGTTGATTGATTCCATAGACCTTGTTCATCAAGGCCACCAGGTTTGAACCAAAGATATTTGAAATGTGAGGAAGAAAGAGGTAGTTACTGCAACAAAAAGCTGCCGAAGCGGCCTTTGTAAGTATCTGAAAAGACCTATCTACAGCTAGCTTGGCTCTCCCGTTGAGCAGACGAAAGACTACCATGTAAATAAAAGCCAAGGGTGAGCTCACAACTTTGCCTGCATGAATAAAAATGCCCACAATAACATTACAGATGCATACCCAAATAAAGCCAGACATTCATTTCCTTGTAATACTCAGTTGGCACTCTTTTTTCAGTAATGCAGAGGTATATGAATATATTGTGCAGTTTAATTTCAAGTACAAAAAAAAATAAAGTCAAAGCCCATCTACAATTCTGTTCATTGAGTTTGGTGTTTTTATTGCGTGACACCAGTGATCACCCAGTAACATTTTGTCTCTTTCATGACTAGGTTCACACATTTAAGTGCTGCCAATTTGTAGTTTATCTTACACTGTAAATGAAAGGTTGTTTTTCACAGCTCTACTTGTGTGTGTTGCTAGAAAGCCGCACACATGCAGAGATAAGGTCAGATATGGCCTTCCCTGTGGGTGGTGGTGGTGATGGTGGAGGGCATCAGCCAGCCTGAGGAGTGGACTAGGTGTCTGAGATAGCCTCTTCCTGGAGGCGAGTAGGTCTGGAGTGCTGCTGCTCTCTCCCCCCAGCAGCCATGTCCTATTGGAGTGAGCCCCTTCACCAAAGCTTTGTCTGAGAGGAGAGTAGCCGAAAGGGCCCTCTGACACACAGGACAAGACCCTTCAGTTTAGCAGCACCACCTCCACAGTCTCCTTACCAACTTTAGCTACACATGCACATTCTGCATGAGCCCCCAAACAAGTGCCGATGTTGTTTTATCTGCTGTATGCTTTGTGTGGTTTTAAAGCTAAGCTCAAAGACAAACATTCAGCGCTGGAGGCGAGAGCAGAATGCCATCTGCCCCATTCTATCAGGTTTCTGCTGTCCATTTCCAACAAAAAAAGCTCTGCATTTACTGCAAACCAGGGGAGAGAAAAGAAGCAAGTCTCTGGAGTAAGTTTTAAATAGTTGTTTATCTGCAGTGTTTCTCCTTCCAGGGAAACAGAGATGTAATCAATAATGAGCAACCTTGAAAATGGCTGTAAACAGATGGCCCATTGAAAAGATGCTTTCACCTTCTGTACTTCCTCCCTATATTTATGTAATTTACAGTCACGAAAAGAAGCTGTCTCTGTTGCAGATCCTCTGGCTGCATCTGTTCCTGAAAAAAAGAAGATTGGAAATCTCCCAGTCAATACCAAAACACAATTGTCTTTCATGTCATCATAAATAATAACCCACCTTTACTTGTCTGTTAGCAGACAGTTTCCCAAGTCTCCACAGATAGCTCTCACAATGTGTCACATGGCGTGACAAAGCCCACAATGTTACATATCTACACTAACAGAATGAACTCTGAGAGGGTGACGGAAGAGAGAAGAATGAAGAAGGGAGCAGTGGGGGAAGAGTGTTAAAGAGGAATGGAGTATAATGCGTTGTGGTTTTGTTCAGGTAACTGTTGGCTCAAATGCGGCTGTGACACATTTGAAATTGGCCCTGGCCTACTGACAAAGACTGACAGCGGTGCTGCAAGCACTAGCCAATCCATACTCTCCAGACACCTGCTCGGATTGGAGAATCCTCAGATATTGACCTTCAATTCAGCCGGCATTCAGAGTCGATGAAAAGAGATAAGCACTCTAATCTGTCCGTCATCTTCACAGTCCCATTTATTGACTAACTGACACAGACTTTAGCTCTGGCTGCACGCTGTTGCCGCACGCCGATGCGATACATAAACCTAATAGATGTTTATTTGAAAGAGGCTAATATGAAAATTGCTGCTAAAGACACATGAATCAATTTTCAAAAGCAAACATAATTGGATATTCTGGGACACTTATTAAGCATGAATGGGCCCAGGTCTTCTTGTCTGTCTATTCTTGTATGTTATTATACTCCAATTCCCTCTGTCAATCGTAGTCATTTAACAGATTGCCTGCCATGGAGAAACAGTTTTAAATTCCCTATGGAGTATGTGTGTAAATAAATGTGGACACATATGACCACATGCCTTTATATGCACCGATTACACTAAGGTAGGTGTTTTCTCGTATTCCGTACATGTGCACAACAGTAGGCTGGCTGTTAGAGGCACTTGACAACAAGTAGAGGAGTAGGAGGATGTGCTTACCGAGGGCCTTACTGGAGAAAAGGGATGCCCACATATCGTCTGTGTCACAGATCTTCCATGAGGACGACTGCATGGACAGAGACACACACTCACATACACTGAAAAAAAAGCGAACATGGAGATTACTGAAAAGATTCACTCATACTTGCCTGTGCATGGTCACGCACCCCGTATCAGTGAACCATCAGGTCATTTTCAGATTCATATTTACATGTATATGAGAGCAGCACATCTCAGAATACAGATTTATTTAAATTCATACAGGATCCAAAAATACCCACCTCCGGAGAGCCGGGAGAGAGAGAGAGAATGAGGCCAATATATTTATTTGAGTGACATTGTCTAAATTGAAGTTTGACACTCTTCACCACTCTAACCTTTATGCAAATGTGAAAACATCTATATGTGATGGACAGAATTCAATTAACTGAGATGACAGAAAATAATCTAGTGAACTGAATACATCATGCAGTTGAAAGTAACATAATCATCCTGGTAGGAAAGGGTTTGGGGTAGGGGTGGGTGTGCAGGGGGGTCAGTGGGAGAGAGACAGAGGGAGAGAGGAGAGAGAAGAGAGGGTGGAAGAATTGGAGGGAGGGCACAAAGGAAGTAGAAGATAGAGCCCATTTCTCTGCTGTCTTATCGAATGGCACAAGCTCTATTTCTCCAAAGCGGAGTCTCCAGTCCACTAAACTCTTGATCTCAAATGAGAGACCCTGGAACACTGTTGCTAAGCAATTAGGGGGCGGGGGGGGGGGGTTTGAGCAGCTGATTCCAGCCGCTCAGTGTCCGTCATTACAATTTTTCCTCACCTCATAGACTCCTATACTGATGAACAGCAGCCAGCGCCCAGTGGCCACACAAGAAAACGGGCGCCTCTGGCAAGGCTGCAAATTACACCGCCACACACCATCGCCCTTATTTTACCTGACACACAGTGAGACGCCTGCGAACAGCTGTTGCTGCATGAACTGTGAGTGTGTGTGTGTGTGTGTGTGTGTGTGTGTGTGTGTGTGTGTGTGTGTGTGTGTGTGTGTGTGTGTGTGTGTGTGTGTGTGTGTGTGTGTGTGTGTGTGTGTGTGTGTGTGTGTGTGTGTGTGTGTGTGAGGTAGAGAGAATTCTACAGCAAATAAAAATCTTCCTTAACTCTTGATCGTTCTGTTAAATTCCAGATTTTAACACAAATCATGACACGTTTAAAAAGACTAAATTAACCTCATCCAAGTGTAACATTAGCATAGATGGCTTGCATACATATCCATATTCGCCCACAATTGCTCCATATAATGTGAATCAGTGCAGGGTAGCGCTGATGGACTGGGAGGAGCCACGGGAGCGCCCGCCGCTTCACAGCCGCTCTGAATGCACCAGTGGGTCTGTTGGCCAGATGGGGGCACCCTTAACTAAGAGATGAGGAGCCCTGCTGCAGTAATGCAGCAGCTCGACTAGGTAGAACAAGGAGGTGTGAGGACTGTGGCTTGTTAATGTGGATAGAACAGTTCAAAAGTTGAAATACTACAGTTATAAAATGACAACGCTGAGCCAAAATACACTTTCACTTAACTTGCACACCCCCCCCCCCTGCATGTTGCTCATGATGCTCATGACATCAACACAGGGTTGAGTGTGTGGACAATTATCACAGAGGATATAAGTAATTTCAAATGGGCTATAAGACCTGTGTTCATGTGCTTTCTGACCACTGTGTGACAACAGTGCACCTGAAGCTGCTGGAGAAGTCTACTGTGTGGAGTGTTAACACTAGGTGGCTCCGTGCTCTGCTGGCTGTCATGAAGAGCCACTCAGTCAGATCGTCTTGTGTTTACATAAGACGATCTGAATGAAGCATCTGTCTTCATCTGCCATTAGATCTAAAATTAAATGAAAAAGATGTGGTCTTAAATAAAAGAAAAATCCATGTCAAATAACGTATTTCAGTATTAGTGAGATATCCAGTGCAATGCAGCAGAGAACAGGCTTGATCTTAATGAATGAAGTTTACCTCACTGATTCATCTTGATTCACACATCTCAGCTAAATTATATTAGAATGCTGATTTAATCCTTTTTGGTTGCATGTAGTTGAAAAGCAGCGGTGCAGAGCTGAAACTGTGCTTGTAATGGATGGTTAAGTGACTCCTCACCAGATCTCTTACATATAATATAAGTTCCATTAGCCCCGAAATGGCTACTGTATGGAATTTAATTAAATATAGCCTTTGAAAGAAACCCACAGCAAGCAATTTAGAGTGTGGTTACATTTGAAGCTTGTGTGAGGTTACTCGTGCTTTTAACTACGGCACCCACCGCATAGACTGTTAATTAACATATTTAGTATGAAGTAGGTTTGCCATGCACTAATCATTCTCTAATTCACTAAGAACTGCAGCCTTTCAAACACTGGACAGTAATCAACATGCCAGGCCTAAACATTACATAATCTGTAATTATGTTTCACTGAAGAAAAGGAAGAAATATATATATAAATAAATATGCATGAATTAACCAAGTCTATTGAGGTGATTGGTTAATGAATGTCTTTGTGCACTGTGAAGTCTGGGTCTACAGTGAAATATGCTTTGTGACCTACAATAGACACATTCACAGGAATGTTGGAGGCAGAGTCAGAACACAGAGCGGGCATTCTCAAGTGTTCTTAAGTTTAGATACTGACAACCAATTTCAAGCACGGTGGTTTTTCTGCTTTTGGACATCTTTCTTTACAGGATACTTGCAACTGTACTAATAGTGACTCTGAAAGAAATATCTGCTTATTCTCCACCAATGATATGGAAGCAAGTCCATCTCGCCCTTTGTGGTGCAAGGGGTGGGCCTGTCCCAGAGGGCCCAGTGCAGTATGGGTATTGTTTTGACTCCTCAGGTATAATGAGGGAGCTGCGGCTCTGCTGCTGAGAGGGAGAGTGGCAGCACTCCAGCCCTGACCCCCTCCTAATCCTGGGAAACCCATCCTGGGCTGACAAATGCCTCACTTGCAGCTTTAGGATTGAGAGGAGAAACAAATCGACTGCAAAAGGACTCTATGTACCTGTCCCCATCGACAGGTTAAACACTGGACTCGCTCTTTACTGCTCTGTCATTCGTTTAGCTTTTTAAGAGCATCTCCTGTACCCACGTTAGATAAGATTGATGCCTGAGATATGAAAACCGGAGAATAAATTACATCTTTGATAAAGCATTTCAGTTTAGGACAAAAATCCTGAAATGTATTTCATTGTAAAATTTACAGTAAAACATTTCACATTACAGTATTTTGAATTACATTTTCTTTGCCAGAGGCAGCAGTGAAACAAACTGAATGTTGTGCCATGATGGTAATTATCGGATGTCTTCCTCGTCACCAGGGGATAAAGCCTGGACCAAACCTGCTGTGCTTCAACAGTTGCATTATTACTTGTGCGAAAGTAGTTACTTTAAGTTTGGTTGCATCACACTTGTGAGGATCAGGCACACACATATTCTGCTTGAAAGAGGAGCAATAACTAGAAAACATGGTGGGGGTTCAGATATTTTTTTTTTCAACATCATATTACTTCCATGCCAGAGGCCTGTGGTTCAGACACATGCACATTAAGAGAAGATCACACAGCAGGCAGGCAGACCTCTGCTGTAATGGCTGTCAGGTGACTTTCTTTATGTCTTCGGCGGCAGCATATCACAGCAGGGGACATTGCTGATTGCTGACCACGCACACAACGTTCCCTGTGAACCGATCGCTTTATGACTGCCTCTGCTTTGATGCAACATCTAATTGGCCGAGATGAACTGTTCACTGTGGCCCTGGCTCCACTGTACGATAGTCCACACAGTCACTGTCTGCATTTAATTAGATCCCCTCTGCCTCTTCTGTGTGTATACAGTGTGTGTGTGTTTTTTGTGTGTGTGTGTGTGTGTGTGTGTGTGTGTGTGTGTGTGTGTGTGTGTGTGTGTGTGTGTGTGTGTGTGTGTGTGTGTGTGTTGATATGTACATCTGCTCCGATGCTTGCAGCATCTCTTGTGTATTTGGGTGGATTTATCCATACAAGTTCAGCATTTCAAAAAAAATCACGTGTTGTAAGTAATCCATGATTTTGAATAATGAAAGAAAGCTGGGCTTATCATTGACGTAATGAGGTGCAATGCAGAATAAAGACAGAGAGGTTTGGGGGTTATATTTCCTGGTGGTTTGTTGTCTCCCATCTTAACGTAGCACAAGGTACCAGTGACTGGCTTGGACAGTGACAGGGTGCGGTCAAGCAGAAGAAAGAGTGAAGGGTGTTTTAGTGGTTTGTTTTCACAGGCCCTTCACTTCTCAGCATTTGGCGATTGGTCTGAAGCCCGTTGTCGCCACGGAGGGGCTGTGTGTGAGTGGTGCTTTGTTTAACTTCCTCTCAGTGCTGGAGAAACCAGCAGGGCCTGGTAATGAGTCTGCAAACAGGACTCACAAGGAAGAGAACCGCACTCCTCCTTACTAATTGCAGCGACTGATGGTAAGGTATCCCTTGGTATTCTGGTAAGATGTTTGGAACCAGAGTTAAAATCGACATTTATAACCAGACGTTTGTTGTAAGATAAAAGATCATGATACTTTAAGTTGCAAAACTATAACTCATATAAAACAACAATAGAGGCTAGCTAATGCATAAATCACTCACATTAACAGTGACATGAAAGTTGTGTTAGCACTTACATACCAAAAGACATTTTCATATTAGCAATGGAGGGTAATTTTAGAAGCTATACTGCTTTGTTTATTTGCATAAAATTGAAGAAATACCTCAAAGTATTATGTTTTTCAGCCCGTGCTGAACTCACCAGCGCACAATGACTGATTATGGTAAATTACTATCCCTGTACAAGCTGCCGAGAATCCGCTCTCTGGCTGTATGCAACCCTGAAGCAGGGGAAGAGAAATTGTTCCACCCAAGTACCATAAAAACAGATTGGATGCTCGGCACTGTGAATTAGCTGCACAGGAAGCCCCCTAAACCCCTTGTTTTATTCATGAGCATGAAGGCTATCGGACTATAAGAAACCCCTGTGGTTGCACCCGCTACATCAAGGTTGCATGTCGCGTCCGTGGAAGGTTGCTTTTTCTTTTCTCAACAAGCCACATTAAAAAGCATAAGAGATTAACTGCTACTATCATTTGAAAGTATATAAACAAACACGTTACCCTAATGCAGTAGAATAGATCAGTCCAGCAGCCATGTTGAATGATTCTAATGAGCAAACCCTAATTCAAGTCATAAATGCTGCTTCATATGGCCACAAGTTACATTTTGGTGTTCCATGCTTTGTTTGGACAAGCAGGGGGAGAGTTTGTGTAGGAGGGGGTGTGGAGGAACTTATCAAGCTGTTGAGGAAATACATTGTTGTTGGTAATCCTTTGAAAATCGAAATAAGGAGAGGCTCCTAAAGGACAGAGATGCAGTGGACACGCAAAGGGCAGTGCTCCACTGGAGTATTGCTACGCCTGAGAACTCTGTGGATGCAATACAGTCGATAGAGAGCATTTGCAGAAAATCTGAAGAGGACATATCTGCCAAAAATCCAGTGTACAGGACTAATTGAGCCTTTTATTTGATTGATCTCCAATGCCATCTATTTGCTGTTACAATTAGCTGCTATTTCTGCTTCATGCATCTTTGGAAAATGTTCAGCTCTTTGAAGTTCAGGTCCTACCATGTGAACTGCAAATGAATGGATACAAAGAAACAGCACTGAGAAGCTGAATTTCAATATATATATTTATTCCCTCTTTTGCAGAATTGAATCACATCTTAACAAGTATGAAATTTCCATTTCTGTAATAAGAATGGAAAAAACATAAATGACTTACTTTACCAATGAGGGAGGAATTAGCTTGTTTACTACTCATTATTCTAGTAAACAAGCGATAATGTAGATGTTTCTTCTACGACAAGAATGACCCAGTAGTGTGGATTATTAATTGCTTTTCCTTTTTGTGACTACCCTTGAGAGATATTGATGAAATATATCTTTCTCAATGTCGAGCCACAATATATTCACAATTCAGAGCCATGTGTCCTTGTTTATTTGGTTTGTCTGGGTGCCAGCATTTCCTAATTGTCCTCTCTGAATTTAGCAACTCGGTCTCTCGTTATTAGGGTGGAACTGAGTCCTAATGAGTGGAATTGTTATCTGAAAGATGGCCCCCTTTTTTCCCTGCTGTGAAAGCACATTAGATCCAGACAGCTCATTTCCATTCCCCCTGTCATCTCTCTAGAAATGACGTGCAGTGCTTGAAACTGTTTATTTCCAAATTCAGACCTCCTCCGCGGCAGCCATCGGCTTCAATTACCAGTTTTTCCTGAGCGGAGCCATCAGGCAGCCTGACACTGAGGTCCAACCTAATTCCCACCTTCTCCAAAGTCAAGAGCATAATGTGCAGATAAAAAAGGTGGAAAATAGCCTGCCACTCATTAGCATGCAGCGCCTGCCTGTTCATTTGCTTGCTGCGAATGAAAGTTCTGACACTCAGCGCCTTGTGCAAAACGAGAATAGTGCTCTTCAGACTGCCTTGTGTCCATACTGCTGTGAAAAGGTCATTGGTAGAGGTGAGCGCTCGCCAACATGGCTTCCTACTCTTCACTGGCTCACCTGGGAGAGGGGTTAGCTGGGGGTATTGAATCAGGGAGAACCTCATTACCTGCTGAATCAACATATTATTGCCATGTTTCACCCAGGCGAATTGTTTACAAGTGTCTTTAGCATGGGCAAAAGCCTGCTCTGGTGGGCCATGACCGCATTCGTTAGTCCCTGACCCCGGTGATTATGTGTTATTTGATACGCAGCTATCTGGCTTGGCCGCATGAGCAGGGTCATTGGCCTACATCGGTCTGGGCCCATTACAAGCCCTCTCCTTTTCTCTATCCGCTTTCTCTCCCTCTTCTCCTCTCCCCCTCGATCCCTCTGTCTGTGCTCCCAATGAATGTATCCATTAGCCTGCCGATGTGTAAATTGTTTTCACCTGCACTGCGGGCAGATGGGGAGCAGTGTCTCTGTCGTGATTTCCTATGCATGAGCTTTCTAATCAGTTAGAGAGTAACACGATTCCCTTGCTCTTTGCTAGAAGAAGTGAGCTCGCTCGCACTTGCACACATACATTACATACATGCACACACATGCACTCAGAATCTGAAATCAATATGCATGCTGTGTTGTGGGGATATTGGCGCAGTGGTAGTGGTAACAGGGTTCATTATATGAGCTCGCCTTACAGCGCTGTGATGGCTTAATACAGCAGGGAGGGCCTCAGCCAGAGCTGATCCTTTCCTTTGCCATATAAACGCAATGACATACAGCGGCAGTGTCAACCGATTGTGACCCACGGAGACACAAACAAATAAAGCATTCCCTAATGCCTTAATGTGGATGAGCCATGTGCCCTGTGCCCCTCTCATTGAGTAGAGGGTCAAATGGGCCACCCAGGGCTGGATTGGTTCTTTTGGTGTTGGAATAGATGCACCTAGCTTCTTGTTTTTTCTAGGTCCCCAGAAAGAAAAATAAGCATCTTGGAAATGTGGTTTTAAAATTATGATACAGTGAAAGCTGACTGTATCAAGCATAAATGCGAATTTAGTCTGAATGCAGTGTTTTTGCAATCATGCCATAAGGAGCCAAAATATTGTACTTTACATAGGTTTGACATTCAAGCCCAGGACATGTCAAGTTAAAGCACAGAATACTGATACATGGTGAGGCCAAAAACGGCAAAAGATACACAATACTTCAGCATCAGTCCATCAGTCATAGGTTTTCTTTTGGTACAAAAAGCTAAAGAACAGCTGGTTCAAGACCACCGAGCAGAGCTGTTAGATACAGAGTTGGATGAGTATTAGTTTAACCAGCTACATCAACACTGGCGCAAACACTGATCCCTCGTTGTCATACCCCTGATTCTGACCTGAACAGCCTTGCCTACATGAACCCACTCATCTGACAACCACACAAGCTGCCCTCATTCTCCGCTGTGTGCCATATTGCCCCATCTGTCAGTCAAACTTCATGTCCACAGACTCTTGTCAAGCTGAGAGATGATCCTCACCTTTCTGTCTCTGTTACCGATTGACAGCATCTGTGACAAGCGCTGCAAGCGAGTGAAAATGACTGGGAAAGAGTCTGAATGAGTTGAGCAGCAGATGCCCAAAGGAAGGAATGAGAATGAAATTAAAAACAATAGAATGAATCCACTCTAAAAAATATGACATCACAAGGCGTGCATGCGTTGATAACAGGCCACTGTCATTAGACCTGGGAGTCTTTGTTCCAAACCACACTGAAGCATTGTGCTCTCAGACGGTACTCGAGACTGTTCTGATGTTTATTCAATGCCCAACAAGTGCAACACCATGGTGAATCTGATGACCTCACTCACCCTTAGTCATAAAAGAGACATGCAGAAAAAATGACATTGCTAAGCAACTCTACATTTGAAAAATAACATGCACAATATGTTCTGCAGATTACTGTTCAGTTTCTTCGTAAGTCACAAATAAAAAGGCAAACATTTGAAGCTAGTTTCCCCCCATCCCATTCTATTGTGTCAGCTTTCTTTTCCATGGAATTATAAAGGGGATTTGTTGCAGCTTTTCATCCACTTGATGGCACTTAACTAATTGCTGTCCTCTCAGAGACAAAAACGTACTCACAACACATAGGAACACTAGCAACGCATATGCAGGCATGTGTGCTCGTGCACACACACACACACACACACACACACACACACACACACACGCGCGCGCGCACACACACAGACATATAAAGATTAGGCATTTTGACATTTTGTATTCTTTTTTAAAATGTAGTCAGACCTGGTTCTGAACAGATCCCACTAATATTATTATCTGGACAAATTTAATCTTTTTAATATAACTTTGTGAAAATCAAACCAGACCTGTGCCAATGACAAGTGCCTACTTTTTGAAATGATTATAAAAGCCCGGTCAAATCTCTTTCGCTAGTGGTAACAGGCAATTTTAGAAACAAGTGATCATTGAATTAACACATGGAACTCAAAAGCTTTTGCACTCTGATGTTGAATGCTCTCTGGAAAAAATATGTCAGACCTTAATTTGCAATTTCACAGGCAGTCACCTGAGCTCTGGGTAAACAATCGGCTTTAACTCAGTAGAGAACAAAAATGGCATTGGAAACGTTAAAATGTGTTGTTACATGTCATGGATCTCCTTAAGCATTTTTTATAAACGCTAGCCAGAAAGATTAGTGAATGAATAACAAATGTTCAAACTAAGTTTAGTTGAAACTTGCCACAATAGCCAACTCTACCACCTTTTTTCTTCACAGATGAAAATTCAGGATTTGCATTAACACCAAACACTGCTTCAGTATCTACGTGATAGAGAAAGGAGTGAAGGGAGGGCCATGAAAACCAGGGCTGCGGAAGAACAGCCACAAAAGGCAGATAAACCCAACACCACAGAGAGGTGAGCCAAATGTTCCAAGTCTCACACAAGGGGAGAAAGAAAATGGGAGGGGCGGAGGAGATAATTTAGCATTTGTGTAAGCTGTTTATCAAATTATTAACTGCACAGATGTTTCTGTCTAGCTAGGGGCTGAACATGGGCTCTGCCAGACAAGGGAGAAAAGGTCTAACGAATTCAATGGGGATGTGTGCTGAATATCAATTTAATTTACTAGCTGTTAATTCTCATGCAAATTGTGACCTCTGTTAGGGCATATCAATGGCCATACACATTGTCTGTCTTCAGAGAGGCAGCGGGCAGTAACAGTGTGAAACGACATATAGGAAAAATAATATCTTAGTGCAGCTATTTAAAGAGAACCATTGAAAATGTATGCATCGAACTTTTATTTGCAAAGATTACAATTACTCTATCATGAAAACTGTTTTAATGTTGTACCATTTCAGCAATATGTTAGTTTTAACTCGGAATGAATTACATTTTAGCTCATTCACTGTTGAGTTTTTATGGATCCCATTATCTTTATTGACAAAAAACAATTTTGAAAATAATTTCTGAATAATGTAGTTTTTTATGCATTGTTAGACAAAGTCACCAAAATCAGGCTCACCAACATGTATTAAGTCACAAGTTGAATCCATGCTTTTAACATCAATGGAAGCATCATTTTCCTTTGATCTCACTCAGGGTTCCAGTACACATTGATGATTCATCTGTCTGACACACAAAGTAGGACAGAACAACACAGGCTTATTAAACAGTATTTGTTTATGCTGTCCATATTGTAGGCCATAATCTGCTGAGAACAATCATGAATGCGCCAAATAAAGGTTCAACAACCTGAGCTGAGCTCAGCTGGAACCACAATGTTGCAAGTCCCATTTTCTTCACCTCCAAAGTACTGCCTTTCAGCTCTACACATCACAAACAAAAAGCCTGGCAATAATATCAATTATATATGCAGAAGGCAAACAAGGGGATTTATTTCACAACAAATAGCCTCGCACAGAATTTCAGAATAGGACAGATTAGCATTAGAAAAGGACAACAAAACTCCCCAGTTCAACCGCTTTGGAGCAATTTCAGGAACTGGAATTGAGAAAATTGCTTGATTAGGGGATGCATTTTGACGGGCTGAATCCCTGCAAGGACATGTAGTGTCGTCGGCTCGACAAGACGTGTGGCTGCAATCAAAGCGTGACATTATGAGAACTGTCAGCCGTGAACTTTGATAATGCAAGACAAGATTGGGGATGATACAGAAGTATCTGACTAAATGAGACATCCATCTACATTTGATAGAGCGATGGAAGCTTATCAAATGAAGATAAAGGAAGTCTTTTGATGGCTGGTATTTAGTCCAAACAGGTTGCAGGAATTATTGTAAGCAAATGGTGGAGCTGTCACAGCTCATCATTTGTACAGTACTTCATTTAAGTCATCTCATTATCTCCCATCACAAAGAGGGCTGCTGATTATCAAGTTTTTGCCTGTCAAACTTTAACGTTGACAAGTTTTGACTTATTTTGGCTCTTAATTCAAAATTTGCACTTGCCAAATGCTGTAGTGTTGCCATGACCTATGCAAAGGGAAATTGTCTTATCAACAATTAAAGACAGATGACTTAAAATCGGCAAACTCATTAAAAGTGTCGCACTGCACAGTGCCCCCTAAAAAAAGTCAAATAAGCAGCTTCCACCATGCATTTCAGTTCGTAGCAAAATAGTGCTATTTATTTCAACAGGTTTTCTCAGTGACTAGAGAAGATAGTGCCTGTACTGTATTATTTAACCACTTCCTCTCCAACATCTTGATACAGGTGTGCCATTAAAGACTAGAAGGGCAGCTTGTCTGCTTATTTTATATGGTTCCTCTCATGTTTTATGTTAAATTTAGATAATTTAACTCTTATCATACTTTCATTTTACATATTTATATTTATTTTTCTTTACATATATAATTTTTTTCTTTTATAGTAATCCCACTCTGCCTGTGATTGGCTTGAACATACTTGTTGATTGGTTCGATTCGCAAGAATTTGCACGTCTAGCTGATAATAGTTTGTATTTAGTCTTATAGTATCAGAATAAGGTAATCACAGACAGAAAGGGGCGGGTTGTTTCGTCACCATAGTAGGAGTGGTAAATTTTCAAACCACGTGTTTCTGTGTTTATTCGCAGGGATTTCTGGGAAGCGGTGCTCATGGTAACCACCGTAAACACTCCACCCCTCTTCTTCTTCCTGTTTTGCTCCCCAATAGCGCCAAAACTGCGTAAGTTGAAAACATGGCTAGCAGCGGAGACCAGTACTATGAAAAGATAACAGCGATCCAACAAAGGATGCATGAAAGGTGAGGTTTCCCTTTTTGGAGCCGGTAGAGACCTCGGGCTCGAGTTGTAACCTCCTCCGCCCATATGCGCTCCTTCTGGGGTTTAAACACAGGTCGACAGCCGGCTTGTTGCTTAGCTGACTAGATCGAGATGCTAGCCACTTTGCTAGCCGTCCTTCGGACTCTATCAGCAGAGATGTTAACGTTTTGCTTGTGTGTTATGGAAATAAATAAAAAGCAAGCATTTCATACCCGAAGCTTGTTTGCGTCTTCAACTTTCATTAACGTTTATTCTGAGCTCGTCGATAGCCCACGTACTAACCACATTAGCATTACACATTAATGTCGTTTTGTACGGAATATGTCGGTTAGTGTTGGCGATGATTAGCCAGCAGCTAGCTTTGCAAAGTACTGAGCTTCTGCATCCGTCTGTGTGAAAACTCTTGTAACTCCAGGGAGAGACGGAGGCTGGAGCTGGAGAGGGAACTGTTTGCTCTCTCCAGATCTGACAGAAGAGTGTAAGTAAAAAAGCTACAGTACTTAAATAAATGTTTCTTAAACTCTTTGATGTATGAGATAGACTGGAGTTGGCCTCACTGTGTATGGCATTATTTATTGTTATATGTAATTTGATTTGTATACTCGCTACAAATTAAATTTCTATACTGAATACTGTAAGGCTGCATGGACATGTTGGTGTTTCCATTTGGGAAAATGAAAGAAATTGTTAGCATTTGTCATATTCTACTTATTTTAAGAACTAAAACATCACCCCAGTGCCCAGTCGTGTTAAAGCAGGGCATCCTGTTTTCATTGTAAATAGATTATAAATATTAACATACCAGGGCAGAGCTGCAAAGATGAGGTCGATACAAGAGTTGAGAGTGTAATTTAAATTAAAAAAAAACTATTCTGCTCAACCTTTTCTCCTTAAAAGTCTAGCTGACAAAAGACTGAGATAATATTTCTCTGGAATAATAGTTCTTCACTGCCTTCAGCTCACAGATAACGTGTTACAAACTGCGCAGTTATCTCAAGGAAATCAGTGACAGGGAAACACATGCGAAAATGAGAAACCTTGAGCTTCTGAGAGATGTGGAGTGCATAGAAATTAGCATGAAGAAATACTGTTCTGATCATGGCCCACCTCAAAAGGTATGACACACACACACACACACACACACACACACACACACACACACACACACACACACACACACACACACACACACACACACACATTGATTGTAGAATTATGGAAATGAAAAAATCATTTTGCCATTCAGTGAGTTGATCCAGGATTGGACAACTGCGCTTTTATAGAAATATTTTATCAAGTAAAATAATATTAATGATTAATGAATTCTTAATCCCTGTGTATTTAAGAAAAACTTGCTCTATATAACATAACATTGCTTGGCAAATACATAAAAAGAATGATAATGATAAACTCACAGATCTACAATATAATGTTTTTTTTTCAGGAATTTGTATTTATTGATTATAAATGTTTCTCTGTATATGCCTTAATATCTTGCTGTAATATTTATGGTGTAATATTTGCTTGTAATTGCTTTATGTGAAAGTAGTAAACACTCAAACTGTGCAGTTTATCATGACATGCAAATGAATGAGGCAGAAAACAATGGCCAGTCAGATTATCACTTAAAACTGAACGACAGTGCTCGACAGTTTAATATCAAATTAACAAAATTAGCTAATTATGACTCGCTGAGTTAATTGCCCAATATAGAGACTCTGAAGTGCTCCAGAGGTTTAGTCATTCTCTCCCCTCAAGCATTTGGTTTATTTCCTCTTGATGCTTTAAGAGTCCTACATGTTTGTTGTTATTTTGGCTGTTGCGTTGATCTTTGTGTTCATTGGAAACTCACCCTGATTGTTCATGGCTAATGTGTTTGGTATAATGAAAAACATCAATTCTCAAATGGACATGAAGCAAAATTGGTGCATTCATTTTTATACCTTTATTGTGATTTATTTTTTCGTATTGCCTGTGCAAGACATTCAAAGACAAAAATGGATAAATGCAAAATTATGAGAGCTTTGCTTTTAAAACATCTGCTTTTGTAAATGGCCATTGTTTTGTTGAGTTTCTGTGCCATGTTTGAGCTCATCCAAGAGCCCTTAAGGAGGCCATTAGGCTTTTTAATTTGAGTTGGGATTAAGGCGGTTTGTCTGGCCGGTCAGATAAATGTTAAAGGATGTCAGCTGTTACATAGAGGACACTCACTTGGGAAAACCTGACTGTGAGTGACGGTGATTGACTGATGCTTGATGTTGTCTGCTTTCCAATATTCTGCTTTTACACCTCAGATAATATTCAGCACCACTCACAGCATTATAACACACAGTTCCTTGTGTTCAGTCAGTTTTCCCAGTATAGCTAAATATTGCTATCTTTTTGTATTTGTGTCCATGTTATTCTATAAACACAGCATCGATTTACATGTGTGTATCATTTTGTTCTTACCTCCTGAAAGGTCAACTTTTTCAAAAAGATCTCAAAATTCATAGAGGAGAGAAAGGAAATGGAGCGTGACTCAGCAAAGGTATTTTTTTGTGAAAATGATGACTAATACTGTAAGAATGTTTTTATTTCACTGTCTGAATAAGGTGATGTTTGTTTTTTTCTGATTGACAAATAGCACACTTGTTTTTTTATGTTTGATTCTTTCTTTTTTGAGATGTTGACAAGTTTTATGCAAATCTCAGTTCTATCAGGCTCTGTTTTCAGGTTGTAGATAACAGAGGCAAGTAGGCCTTATGCCTCGTAAATCTGTAGAGGAGTCTACATTTAAACTGTGTATCTGTAATAGCACAGGTGTCTAATCCTTGCTGGTGCATCTGTGCAAGCGTTGTAGTTCAAGCCCATAGCTGCTTTCTCCCTTCACTTAAAGCAGTTAAAGCTCTTTTAGATGAAATGTCTAAGACATCTCATAATAGCTTGGAGCATGCTGTCTAGAGCAGTCACTTGTAACTGTGTGCAAACCCCCCCGTCAGCCTGTCGATATTGTAATGAGCAAAATGGTACCGTCACTCCATTATGCATACAAGCCATTGGCTGGCAGTGTGCATGTCCCTCAGGCTGCAGCATTCATTAAGGGAAGCTTACCGGGCTGAAAGCTGGAGACAGATGATAACGGGATATGATTTTCATATTTAATACATTCCTTGGAAGAGCACACGCATGCCGCAGATTGATAGAAGAATCAATTGCTACTTTAGTGAAACACTTTCTACTTTGCCCTGCAGCTACCGATGGAATCACTCAGCCAAGAAATTAACTTTTCCTCTTTTTTTTACCTACTTTGTGGATCTGCTGGGCAGACTGCATGGTTTACAGTGAATGTTATTAAGCAGCTAACTGTTTGGTATTTAAGACGCTTATCAGAAAAGAAACAGAAGCCATGCTTTTTGTTATTATGTTTGGAGGGAGGCTTTTTTGCTTCACCCTTCCCCCCTGGTGACATTGCAGACATGAATCAAAACTTGTCTAAAGGATTTCTAATAAGATGAAAAGTTAAAACACTGATTCTAAGACATTCTTGTGAAAGATTCAGTGAAAAGAATTCTGACTTTGGCCCAAATAAATCTGAAAGAAGACTTCAAAAATTCTTAAGTGGATGATTCACACATTTGATCTGACTGACTTTTTAATTGAACCCAAACAATGAATAAAAATATTTGCGTTTTATTCATTCCTACAAAAATATTGTATATATGAAGCATCTCGTTGCCAATAATAAATAGTTTAAAAATGAAGTGTTATTTCAAATTCTTATTTTTACCTCAATATTTACAGGTTGAAACTGTGAATAGTCGGCACCAGGACAGCTCCCACTCTCTCCCAGCTGAGGATTTTGCACTACCACCAGTGGGAATTTTTATAGGTCGCCAGGTCTCTCGAGGGTGTGACGCTGAGGCTGGCACCACAAGTGTACTCTCACACCAGCCATTGCATCATTCACCTAATCACAGCATGCAGTCCCTTGAACAACTACCAAGTGGCCCTTTGAAGGACTTCAGAGTTGGCGGAGGGGATGCCGCCAGCTACCAAGCACATTTATCAGATGACATTTCCGCCTCAGACGATTCCTCGGACTGCAGTAATTTGAGTGACAAACATGAAAGAACGACGGCAATGGACCCATCTGTTTGTACTTTAATAGATGCAGTTGGCTCTGTGCCTTTCAGAAGTGATGATGAACACAAACCGTCACCTTTGGTGACCTTGACAGAGCCTGAGAAGAGTTTGCCACCCAGTAGCCACAGCCCCATAGAGGCTAAAAATATTGTGGATAACACTACCACCAGTCAGACTGTCCATCAGTCATGTAAAAGGGAAGGTGGAGACAGAGGTCCTAGCCATTCGATGCCTCAATCCACATTTGGAAATGAAGCTTTAGATACACCAGGTTGGCAATGCTATTTCTTCCTTATGAGCACCGTTTCCAAAATTTAAAGAAAAACCAAAAAAAAATTGATAACTTTATTGTGATTTCATCAAGGTGGACGTGCGAGTGTCAGCTCACCGGTGTCCGATGTGCAGCTGTCAGAGAGCAGTACCAGTGACCTGTCTATATCACTCACACAATCTGAACTGGAAGAGGATTCAGATGATGATGCAGCACCTGAGAGGAGTGAAGATCATAATCAGCACAGTCCTGATTCATCCCTCCGCTCTGATGGTTCCCAACATACACCACAGTTAAACCATGAATCCTCAGCTACGCCGGTGACCTTGGAGAGGTACAGTATGTATGAACTCTGTTTATTGTTGTTGGAAAGGCTATCAATGGAGAAAAACACCAACAGTATGATTTTTGCTGTGATGTATTCTTAAATCATGCACGGTGTGGTCACTATGTATGTCCAAGATTTAAGGCTAAGCAAGCAGAGGAAGCAGAATGTTTCGTAGGGCCATGCTGAACCACAGAAGGCTAAAGTAGAAGTCCTTGCCACCATCAAATCAGAGGCTGACAGAGAGGATTGTGGAAGTCACAGTTGATGCCAGTGTGTTCTCTGTAGCTCAGCAGCAGCTGTGTTGGTGGCAGTGATGCATCTTATGGGGAGAGCTCAGGACCTGTCACCGACAGTATTGCCATAATCCAAGATAATGCTGTAACAGAGCAATTTTCCGCTTGAAAGACTTCAGGAATTCCCCATTGGAGGAGGAAATTTGTGGCACCATAGAGTGTTCTGGAGGGTGGGCATGTGGACAGCACTTACAGCCACAAATCCTTAGCGTGATGATGGCCTCTGAGTTGAAGGATCATTTTGGATGAGGCTGGGGCCACAGAAAATCAGTTTGAGCACAAAGCCTCTGCAGTTTCCTGACAACATTCAGCATTCTAGGACCAGGGCCTTTTATTCAACAAAAAGAAGAAAACTTTAATTAGTGTGCAATTTCTTTCTTCTACACATTTGTAGGCATTGATCTTATTCTTTTTTTAAAATCTTGTGGGTTAATTGTATTCAAAACAAACACATTCTGTATCTGTAGCTAAAACTCTGTGGAATAGTCCTGTTGCCTACGTGAAATGTTTCCTTAAAAAATGGTGAATTCCCTTTTTTTCTGAAAAGTAGTCTTTAAGGTTCTAATTTTTCCTAGAGATTGAAGCACATTTCTTTGTGCATGGCTTTTTCTGTGTGGTCTGCTATACTGTTTATAGTGTGACCTCAAGAAGAAATGCAGTTTGCCTGTGCTGGGAGATGATGGGGGGGGGGGTGCTGCAGCTTCCATTGTTAACACCGAGGGCTTCTGTGTACAAGGAGAAAACCAGAGGCTTTGATGTAAAGCTCTGAGCGCATCTACTCCATGCTCTCTCTCTCTCTCTCTCTCTCTCTCTCTCTCTCTCTCTCTCTCTCTCTCTCTCTCTCTCTCTCTCTCTCTCTCTCTCTCTCTCTGTCTCTGTCTCTCTCTCTCTCTCTCTCTCTCTCTCTCTCAAGGTTAGAGTTTATATCCTTCCCTCCATTCAGTGCACAGTCAGGAAAAACAATCTTGGGCAATTCATTAGATTATCCCATTATGTTTCTCCTCCAGCATGGCAGCAGTGAGTAACTGAAATATCCTCTGGGGTTTTTTCTTCTTCTTTGAGTCTCAACATAATAGCCTCAATGTCCTGCTCTCAAATATGTCGTCCCTGAACCACATGATGGCTCTGCCCTATTGGTGGCAGCATATCATACAATTAAAAGCTCTTAAAAATCCAATCATAACAGAAACTTCAACGTCAGTTTAATGCTTTCCTATGCCACTAGTGCACCATGTTTTTCTGTACACATTCCTGACTTGAGTCTTTTTTAGATGCGCTGTTTTCTCGTCTGCATGCATCGGACAAATGGTAAATTTTCTTCGGCAGCCATTGCACTTATTGTGTCGTTACTATTGGAGGCTTATTTTTCTCTCTCTCTCTCTCTCTCTCTCTCTCTCTCTCTCTCTCTCTCTCTCTCTCTCTCTCTCTGTCTCTCTCTCTCTCTCTCTCTCTCTCTCTCTCTCTCTCCCTCTCTCTTTCTCTCTCTCTGTCTCTCTCTCTCTCTGTTTGAAAATGTTTGTATCATATCAGTGCTTTGGTGGTTTGTTTAAATAAAGGTTTGTTGAAGATCAGAAAAATCTCCCTCACACCAGTTTGGTGAATTTCCTCTTAAACCATTCAAACAGCTATTCTATGTGGTAAATGTGGTAAATCACCCTAAAGTCAGTACAGCACATTGTAGAGTGATATCGCTGCAGAGAGGCTCACCTCTTCCTCCTAGCTAACAATGTGCTCCTGATGATGTCAACATGCGGACAACAGCAATGTCTAAAGTGAGGTTATAGACCTTAACATGGAAGTCAAGGCAACAATACAAAGAGGGAGAGAGAGGTTTGCACAAAAATCAACTAATTCCCTCTTTAAATGTCTCTTATAAAGAGCATTGACGAATAAAGTGGAAGGAGAAAAATGACTATTTCGAGACCCTCGCTGACTATAAGGGAGAGAGAAAAAAAGATAGGCTTTTGCCTATGCTACTTCAGCCACACTGAAGAGGACTTAGCACGGGCGGATTGCACACTACAGAATGTCATGGATATAATTCAAACTGCAAGCTTAATCAGGATGTTACCAGGAAACAACCTGCAAAAAAGAGGGAGCAATTGTTTGCTGACCCCTAACCCAGGAGCACATTATAGATTGTCATAAATTCTTTTTGGCCCCTTTTATGTAGGGAGCTCAGAATCTCGTGGCTTGGGGTTTCTGGGAGAATTCAATGAGGGCCACCCAGAGTTTAATACTCACGAAAGAGATGGATTTCCAATATCCACATGCATTAGGCATCCATTTCTCATTTTGCAGCCTCACACAGAAGCAGATTAATGTGTAAATCTCTCACCAAATGAATTGATTTTGAGGTTCCTCTCTTTTTTGTAACCTTTTTCCTAACACTTTTTAATTGTGAACTTGTGGTGATGCTGTAGATCTGTTAATAATATCATCATATTCCATATTTGTAACAAAGTTTATTTTTCCATTAACATATAGCTGATTCTAAAAGGTCTAGCTGTGGATGCTGGTTTAAACACTGTTCCGATATATCTTGTCATTGCATATCTCGGAGACAGCACACACACACACACACACACACACACACACACACACACACACACACACACACACACACACACACACACACACACACACACACACACACACACACACACACACACACACACACACACATTAAGTTACTAAAGTTCTTCATTGTGACAGCAGAACTGTATTGATTAAGTTCCTCTCACAGTCCTTGGGTAGCTCAAGGAAATTCTCAGGAGAAATGAAAATATCACAAATTTTTTAGATGAATTGGTGTCCCTTTTTCTCCCAAATGACAAGACTATCGATCACATGACCTCTCATTTTTGTTTCTTTTCACTTCATTAATGGGTAATGTTTTTTAGTCTCTCCCAGGAAGGACTCTTTTATCTGTTCAACGACATTGAAGGACGCCTCGATTGTCAGCAGTCCTGTCTGTATGAGGTTTCTTCAGTTGATGGAAGACGACTTAATAGAATTGTCAGGTATGCCCATTCTGTCATTTTCCAAATGACACAGTTTTATCTCTTCCCGTCTAAGCAACATTTTGTTTATATTTATTTAGTGGCCATGGTGCAGTTTGTGCAAACAAGGAAATCATTCTTCTGCCAAGGGCTCTCAATTTAAATGAAGTGTCATAGCACAAATTCACACATCTTCACTTCTGATGGGTTCTCAAACACACAGAATCAATCTGGTAACCACCCTGCTGAATTAGTGCAGGGAACCACGGAAATGGAGAATGTGTTTTATTAGATTGGGCTTATGTTTCTTAAGCCTTCCACATTTCATGGCACCATTAATTAAATAGATTTTTTATGGATAAATGTCTTGCAAAGCAAAATGTTTTCGTTCGTTTTAAACCCAGTACGTACTCTCCCCAGCAATGCAAGCGTGAGTGCTACAGATGATGTCAACAGCATGTTCTGTTACATCTTGTACCATGACCCTCAGTTAAATGTAGCTATGATATCACGTGAGCAAGTGAGGATGTGCATTGGTGTGTATGATTACATTATACTGTGAGTGTGAGTATGGTTGAAGTGTTTGCTGCTGTTACACGACCCCCACGTACTCCTGACCTGTGAGCCCACAGCTCCATGGCAGCAGTTGAATGCTCTGTATCTTGGCTAGCCTTTGTAACGCTGGAGCGGCTGTAAATGATGAAAACCTTGAAGCATGTGGAGCAGTCATCCTTCAGGAGCTTCAGAGGTTGTCACTGAGCACAACAACAGGCTGCCTGCTACCACTGGAGCTAGTGGTTGCTCACCAGTCCACCACTGATCCTAGTCAAATAAGGTAAGACAAAAAGGTCAATAATGTTTTTCTGTATTTGTGCTTATTTTCATTCCTTTTAACTTATTTAAGCTTTTCCTTTAAAAGAATCATAATGGCACTATAAATTAGATGTTATATGATATTTCAATTCTTGCCTTTCTCATACTCATACAGGACTAAAATAGAGCAGTTTTGAGCACAAATTTCACTGCTAAAAGCTTCCGCTCAATAGCCATCTATTTTCTTTTAATAGACAGTGAACATGTTTACAGTAAAGGTGAATTCCACTTTTCAGGACACGAGTGGATAGCTGCCTGTGCATTTTTTTTTCGACCAGACAGCAGGTTAGGGGGCACATGCTTAAACCAACTCGGAGATATTGCACACTAACATCCTATACAGCCTCCCTCGTCCACAAATATAAAGGTCATCTTTGGTGTCACCTTGTGTGGTAACACTTCACAAGTGAATGTCATGAGTAAATTAAAATGCCCTATCTGTGACTTCCAGTCCTATTGGATAATGAGTAGTTATACTCTGAGCCAAATCCATACTCCGCTTCACCACTCTATTGATTTCACGGAGACCTTCCCAGCTGTACTCAACCCAAAGAGGCTCATACCCCTTTCTTTCATTTTGGCTTTTTGACCTCTTATCCAGTTTCAAACCAGAACTGTATTGCTCTCTGAATTCGATGTTAGGATGATTTATATCTTTTAAAGTGTTTAAGATGGGCTAACAAGCATCACTAAGACAGTTGAAATTGGAATAATATGAAATTTTATGAAATAATCAAAAATATCAGAATGGAAAAGCTAGCTTGGTTTTTTAATAATCAGTCAAAGAATCATTCACTGAAGAGTGCTATAATTACAACAAGAACCAGTGCAGTCAGAGACTGCAACATCCTGCGACACCCCTGAATTCAAAATTTTACCCTGACCTACTTGCATAGGTCAAAGATCAAAGCTAGTGCTGTGACCTACTTGCATAGATCAAACCAGTAGCTTTGATCTACAATCTTACGGTGGCCTTTCTCCGGCATCTTTCTTATCCAGTTCCTGAGTGTACAAAAGTTAAAATTAACCCTTGACGTAGTTTTCTGACGGTCAAGGTCATCATCTCATTTTTATCCCTTTTGCTGCCCGAATAATGTGCTTTATGTTTCATCTTTCTATCTGCAATGGTTGCAAAGATATTTGGTGGACTAACTAACTGGACTAACGGACAAACACACAAATGCTGATAGTAACAATACATCACCGCTTTAAATCGGGATGTAATTATTAGCATATGTCCCAGTGTGAATTTAATAAGCAAAACCTCTCCCATCCACACCCCCACCACAGTGCCAGCCTCCCTCCTGATGCTGCTTGTTTGTGGGATCGCTGGTTCAAGCACGCTCTCCTGCTCAAGAAGCACCGTGTCCTCAGCACTGTGCGCCTGGTCCAGCTGTTCACGCCATTGCTTCTGGAGCGCCATGCCACCTACAGCCACCAGGTAGCGATGGAGACACACACACTGCCTTCAGACAAGTAAATCACAGGTCACACCCCCCCCCCAATAGCTAGTGCTGAACGTAGTGGACATGCACATACAGCAAAAGTAGTTCAATCACTTTTTTCCTCTTTCCAAAATCCATCATTGCTTTGTGTGTGTGTGTGTGTGTGTGTGTGTGTGTGTGTGTGTGTGTGTGTGTGTGTGTGTGTGTGTGTGTGTGTGTGTGCATGCACGCGTGTGCATGTGTGTGCTTTCTGGGGAAAAGATCTGAGTGCCCTTTTTGTGTTCAGTGTTTAAAAATAAAATCGCTACTGCCCTCCTCACACAATTGCGCTATATGTTGACCTAGACAGAACGGAAACTCTGATCCATGAACTAATTGCAAATTGCTGCTTCTCTTAGTCTTTTATCTCATGAAGCTCATTCACACAAGAAACACTTTTAATTTGGTCCTTGCCAAACGTATGACAATCAGCTGTTTTCGATGAAAAGAGGGAGCAGTTTCAGCCTTCTCCACAACAAACAGGATTATTTCAAAGTTCCCACTCATTGAGCTTGTGCAGATTATGTTCAAGTGAATAAAGAAATTTTATTCTTTTATATATATATATATATATATATATATATATATATATATATATATATATATATATATATATATATATATATATATGTGTGTGTGTGTGTGTGTATATATATAAAATATGAATATTTAGATAATGTCAAGAGATATTTCAGAAAGCACACTTTTTTTTCAGAGCATGTGTCTTTTTACCTACAGGAATGGTCATAACCACATGCAGGTTTTGTGTTATTAATTTTTGCGGACTCATCTTGTTGGGGTTCTTGTGGCTTGTAGATCTTGCTCCAGTGCTCCTCTTGCAATGAAAGAGGCAAAGAGGGAGACTGTAGAGCCTCTTGAAAATATGAACTGACAAAGGGAAGAGAGGCACTGCAATCTACATCATTGTGTCCAAGTGCATCCGAAAAAAATCTCGCCGTTTATCTCTCTCACTGCATCTACTCCATCTGTTTCTCCCTCCCTCTCTCTATTTTCCTTCTCTGCCTTTCTCTCTCTTTCTGCTATGTCTTCTCATACAACAGCTTACTCTCCACACACAAGAGCAAACAGAATTTTCCATTCACGTAAAGCCACACATCCCGGCTACCCCAACAAATGGGAGCATGCAGCTCGTATGCATACACTCAAAGAAGCCCTTTGAATATTTAAGTACTAACAGTCGCATTCATTGATATTTAAAATGCAGTGGGTCTGCGAGAGCCCTCAACCCACCGTACATTTGACTAAATCTAAAAAAGTGCAAAGACGGATATGGGGGACAAGGATCAAGACAGTTTTTTTTAGCAGCAGCATCTGATACTAAAAGGGAAGCTCAGATTGTCGGGTGTTTGCTTCTCAGAAAACGAACATTCGCTGCGACCTACTGATAACAACTTACAATGTATTTAAAGTTCTTCTCCTGATCATCCCCTCCATATTAGCATTCATTAAAAGTAGCAAATGGCCATCTGAGACTGAGAGGCGGTCTTTGATCACAAAAGAGAGATGATGATGATGGCAGGATTTGATATGGGGGAGGGAATAGGGAAAGAAAGGAAATCGGTGTGTGGCATCTCCGTGCTCCTCATCTCCCAGAACAGCTCTTCTTAATTGTGTATCCTCATCTCCCCAGAGATAAAAAAAATGAGCTGGAGAGGGAGGAAGAGAGCAGTTTGTCTCAATTCTCTCAGCCAAGAGGGGAGATATCTGGAATGTGTTGCACATTAAGGCCAGGATGATTGCACGCTTTAGACGCTTCTCTAATCTCATGGATGAGAAGAGAGGAAGAGGAGGGGGGGGGGGCGATTGTGATGGAGAGTGGGACCGAAAGTGAGCGAAATAAATCTTTTTAAGTTAAATAAGTGAGAGAACTTGAAGTTATTTGCTCCTGCCGTACGCGTCTCACTGTAGCCACACCTCTGAATGAGCAGCCAGAACCGGAATAAATGATTTGCCTTATCGGCAAGAGTTCAATTTGACACTTCCTTCACAAAATGGGAACAATTAAAAGTGTGGTTTTAATTTGTGCTACTTTCAGGCCAAAGTGCTGCTGAGGACACTTGTGTCCAGGTCCGGGGAAGAGTGCCCCTCAGCAGAGGACGAAACCGAATTGTCGTCTTCGTGTGGTCCTCCTTCTCTTTTGGCTAGCGGTGGCGTGAAGCCTGCCAGGCCAGTACAGAAGCAGCATCTCCAAGGTTACTATAGATTTTCAGCATTATTTATAATGATAATGGAAAATTCTATTTAACAATATTTGAATGATGAGTTTTGGTTATTGGTTACAAAGGAAAGGCTGCATTTTCTAACAATCAAAATCTCTGCCTTTAGTGAATTTTCAGATCTGGTTGACTGACAATAGATTCTTGCAAATATCCAAGGGACAAATGTTTTACTACTGCGTGATTTCTTTTTTTATAACAGTCAATCTCAGCTGTGAACAAAAACTTTCCTATTATAATAGAAAATCCATTTCACCATAGAGCTTTTTAATAAATCCCTCACAGCCCAGTTTTCCTGCAGCCTTCTATTCAGAGCTAAGAAAGACCCCCCCCATTTCCATTTCTATCCCTAAACTCCCTTCCTCCCTGCTACTGCTTCTCACTATGCACTTCCCTTTCTTACAGAACTACAAAGTAGTGAAGAGGACAGCCAGGACGAAAGCCCTGTGGAAAGTGTTCCTATTAGAGGTAAAAAGGCATCACCGGTGCCCCAGCATTCACACTGTCCTTGTGTTGTGGTTTGTTTTCTTCCCACTGCAGTGAATAATGGGCTCTTTTACGCGATGTCTGAGACAGGATGATCAAGGTGAATCCAGGGTCAAAGTCCCACCTGAAGAGCTGTGCCAGTTCTCTCTAATTATCTCCAAGAAAACACTAGCTGTGTTTTCACCCTTGCCTGAGGCGTTCCAACAAAACTGAGAAAACCCTGGCCCAGCATAATGCTGCTGCTTTAATTGTCGGGACGCGAGGGTAGGAAGAGCGATATCTGTCATCGGCTCTCATTATCTCTTAAACAATACTTTTAGCAAACTTGAAAAATGCTGGGTGTGAAGGCATCCTGGACGCAGTTTTTACCCATCCCTCAGTTGCATCTCTGAAATGTCAAGCAATCCTACATTACCCTTGGCTATTACATGGCCTACAGGGTGTTTCATGTGTCTGCTTCACCGAGGTGCAGTTTCCAATGTCCACTCAAAAGTCCATACCTAGTCTGAAAAAACAGTAAATATGTGTCAAGGGTTAGTTTTGCTGTGGAAAACACATTGTCACAAATACCGTGACCTTGACATGATAGTAATCGCTAAGACTAAGCGTATGTATTTTAACTGACATGTTTTCATTACAAGTAAAATGACTGTATAAAGTGCTGTGGGTGAAATAACAATGAAGATTTCCATGTTCTGTTAAGGATTCATGGTTAGAAGAAAATGATTAAAAGAGCCGCTCTTATTATGAAAAACTAGACCTGTCATACAAAGTCTCAGTTTTGCTGTGTACTTTGATTTGGAATACATGTTTGAGCATCAGTGAGATGACACCCATTTTTTTCAGCACTTCTGTTCCCTTGTTTTGTCTCTGTCCTCCTTTCAAATATGACACCTACTTCAGCTGCCGGAAAGTAATTATAAGTGTTTTTAAAATAGAAAATCAATCAATGCCTTCCTTGTAGGGCATGCAGAGATAAAGTGAGGTGCTGATTGCTGTCTCATGGAAACTGTTGCTATAGACTGTAAGCTAGAATCAACAGTTTAGATGATTAAGCAGTGTTTTCAGACAGTCTGTTCACCGGTGAGACCAAAACCCTCAACTACCAAATCGTGTTGTCTCATCAAACACTGAACCCTCTGAAAGTTGGAAAGCTGGGTTTTAAGCAAATATTTGATTGTGTGTGTGTGTGTGTGTGTGTGTGTGTGTGTGTGTGTGTGTGTGTGTGTGTGTGTGTGTGTGTGTGTGTGTGTGTGTGTGTGTGTGTGTGTGTGTGTGTGTGTGTGTGTGTGTGTGTGTGTGTGTGTGTGTGTGTGTGTGCGTGAACAGAGACCAAAGCATATCAGTTACTTAGACAATCAGCCATGCAGCAAAGGCTGCCCAGTTCTGAGGAGGAGGACAGTGACGATGAAGACCTCCCAGGTAAGGATTTGAAGCTGGATCCTTAGTCAGTACTGGTCACATGTTCTCACGGCACATAACACTGTGTGTTTGTTGTGTACATAGATGCCAAATATTTTTTAAATCTATTTATAGATAAAAATATTATATTTAATCTTATTTATAAGCCCCCAAAATGGGAATCTGAGTATTAAGTAATTGAAAGTATAAGCTTCATATGATGTGTGTGTATCAAAAAGACCTGAGAGCAATATTTGAATGCAAGCCTCAGCATCTCATAATTTTTGACATTAATATGCTTTGTAGATGAGCTTGTGATGACATGTCTAACTCAGATGATTTCATCAGGCCCTATTTGCTCTTTTAAGGAATAAATCATGGGCATGAAGAGGACCTGGGGAGGGCCAAATGCTCCTCACATCAAGACCCTTACCCTTGGTAAGAACATTGTTATTATTCAACGGGCCACAGAAAATGGGCCACCAGACACCAAAGTGGCTGATGTACATTTGCATGGCCACTCTAATAATTCACCGTTCATTTCCATAAGATCAAGGGGCCGCCACCCATTAACTCGCTTACAAAGACAAAAGGCACCTAAAGCCTCTCTCGCACTGTGTTTGCTGGGATCAGCTAGGTTTTGAAAAATCAAAAGCAAAACAGTTGCTATAAAAATGAATTGGAGTCATATTATCTCTTTCTTCTGGCTTCTTGTCAGAATGCAAACAGATCATGTCAAGAATAGAACCTTGACAACTGTTTTGGAACAAGGAGATTCAAGTGTTGACAAGGACACATGTCCTTTTCATTTTTCGCCCTTGAAATGCATTTAGGTGCTCAAATCAGCACCCTAAGTGGGTTGGAAAGGAAGATCTAATGATAAATTGCGTGGCGGAAGCTAACGCCGCCACGGTTACATTTGAATATCAACACGACTTCATCAAATCTGCAATTTCATGTCGGGTCCTTAGAGCACCTCTTCACTGCGAACCCATTTGGGCTATGGTAATGGCTGGGTAAACGTTATGAAGAATAATCTTCTCTGATTTCATGTGATTACTGGGCACCATGCTGACACAAGGGCTGAAGTCTGCATCTCCCTGGCCCGGCAAGCAGGCGCTCCCAGTCTGCCTATTAGCCCAGGGAAGGGCCTAATGGGCTGGCTCTATTGTGGTCCTCATAGCTGCTGATGTGTGTCACTGCCAGCCCCAGTGACCACCCTCTTTAATAAACATGAGCCAATTTTCAGGCCCAGGCCCTCTCAGATGATGTCTGTCTCCCTGTCATTAATGTGCGTGGCATGTCCACAATATGTGTGATTAAATAAAATTTGCAGAATGAAAAAATTAAACAGAAACAGAATGCTGTAAGCAGATTCAAGTTGTGTACATGAGGAAAAAATGGACAATGGGTAGTAGAGCACGGTTTAAATCGATAACCAGAGCTTCTAGTTGCTGTGACATCATCCTTTCTGGAGCCATGAACTATATATCCCGTCTTTCTTTGCATCTCCTGGATGCTTGGATTTTAGCATTCCACTTGCCACCATCATTTCTTGCGCTGTATTGCTTCCACAAGTGGCCTAAAAGCCCTGCACTTAAGCAGCAGTATAACACTGCTGCATGCTCCTGTCCCGCTTCTCTCATTTCTCTCCCCCCCCCTCTCCCCCTCTTGCTCTCTCTCTCTCTCTCTTTCTCTCTCTCTCTTTCTTTCCCCCTCTCGCTCTGTCTCTCTCTCACACACACACACTTTTGCCCTTTGTCCATCTCTCTCTGCCGTGCTTCCTTTCTGTCTTCCAGGACCACAGCCCCCTTCTCTATCCTACTTGTTAATTATTTGCTTTATTTTGTCAGCGAGCTGATGAGTGGCATCAAAGGGAGGATGGAGCTGGACTCAAAATACAAAAATGGTTTTCTCTCGGTTGTCTTAGACAATAATTATGATTTGTCAGTTAAGCCTAGACTACAGCAGAGGGATTGCAGTTTAAAGCAGAGGCTTTGGTGCAAAAAATGCATTTATAGCCCTTTGTGAGTCTCCTCATTATGTGTGGGCCTGATTCATTAAGTAATTGGTTTGCAGTTGTTTACATGAGTATTAAGGCCTTCTATTCACAGCCTTTGAGAGATACATTGTGCAAATGTTGCATGTTATGAATGCAGAATGAGAGGCGGGGGGCCAGTCCTATTGGCCAAACACTGCACTCGGCTGAAAGGCAACAGAAAAGCACTGGGTCCTGCTTTGCATAGCAATGACTAGAGCCTTAATAAGCTTTACAGATTAAATACATGCAGTCTATACAAGATGCAAAGAGATACTCTTAACACATTTATATGTGCTCATTTCACTATTATGGAGTTTGAGAGAATTGAGGTCTTTCATATTCTTTTATTTCCTCCCTCTCTCTCTCTCTGTCTCACTCTCTCCCACACAGTGTTTTTCAGTCAGATACTTTTTATAGAATGTGCTGTTTATTGTATTATAACTCGCAGGGAAGCGACTGATTTGTCCATTAGAAATCTTTTGCTGTCTTTGTTAGTGGCAAAGTAAAATCACTTTGTGGTTGAGTGGGGATGAAAGGAATAATGTACGAAGGAGTGAGTCTTAATAAGCAGCTGCACTCCATGTAAAGGCCACTTGTTCCCCTTTGTATGTGAGTGCATGCCACTGCTTCCTCTTTGCAAAAAAATCATTGTGCGTGTTTCTACTGTAGGCATTTCAGATGCCACTCCTTTCTTATTTTTGATTTTGTTTTTTTTATACCTTTTTATTCCACCCCATTTTTTATCCTACTATATTTTGACCACATGTGCACACACACATACGCTCACACACACACACATATACACATACAAAATACTTCAGCCATCAGCTGGTGTGATGATTGTTGTGCCTAGTGCCTGCTTGACAAAAACCTTGACTCAACAATTAGTGGTTTACAGCTTTGCTTTGGACAACAGGATGTGCTCGAGCATTCGACCTCAAATCACTTAGAGTGTCAGACTCAGAAGCTCACTCTCTTCTCTCTCGTTGGGAGGCAGTGTGTGTGGATCTCTGACTACTCACTGGGAGGAGGAGGTATGGAGGGGACATGAGCTGAGAAAAAGGGCTCAAGGGGAAGAGACGTAGAAAGAGAAGAGTGGGAGACAGAGGGAGACAAAGAGTGAGTGTCGGACAAAGAGACAGTATCTCTTCTAAAATCAATGCAAGCATTTTAACAGTCAATATAATGTAGATCATTAGATGCACAGTTGCGCACATTGAGGCAATAAATTTGTACTCTTAAACCTATGAATTTAAATTATGGCACAACAGGACATACATGATTGAGGAGCGGGCCAGCACTTATAGGTTCCAACCAGAGGAGGTCACTGTCTTACGTTAGCTGCTTAAAAACAGGAAACACAATACCTAATTGGTATATATTCCATAAACACACATTAGAATTAATAGGTGGCCCCGTAAAGGATCTATACACCAAATCCATTCAAATATCATATCCTAATAAATTTGTTATGTTGGCTGGTAGTTAAAGCGACTAAAAATGAAAATAATGGGTGTAATCACTTTTTTAAATTGTGGTCAAATCAATCATAATAATCTATTATTATCTTTGTATTTTTGTTTGTGTTTGTCTGTGTTGGATACCCCCCACCCCAAAAGATGTGACAAAAAAAATGTCCAGTGGATTGAATGGTCTGTCCCTCAGCCATTAGCTTCGCTGGTGGTCTCCACACCACTGCCACCCATCAGGAGGGGAGTGTGCTGTGTTGAAATCATTGGCCCAATCCTGCCTCCTTTGAGCTGCAGTACTCACTCATCGCCAGCAGAGAGCACTCACACGTTAGAGAGTATCCACTCAGTGCAATCACCATTGCCTCTCACTCTTTGCCCCCCACTGAGGGTTATATCCTGATACCATTCAGGCCTGTTAAGAGTGTATCTAAGCTGAGCCCAAACAATGTTTCTGTGGGGTCACAGCTGGGATAGGAGTAGGAGTTGATGGGAATGATGAGGTGATGGGTCTCCCTTTACCTTTAGACAAGCACCGCTGCGCAAAAGTGCTATTGTGATATTTGCATTTGTGTGTGGGTGGCAAAGGCATAAAAAAGCCAGGGTAAATAAAAGCAGTTTTCTAGCTATTGATGTGTGCGAGGTAGTATTCAGTGCTTGGTAAGCATTATTTCCTCTGACAGTCCTCTCTTTCCCAAATGTGTATGTAGAAATATTAAATCACATCTCAGTGGCTCCAGATTTGACTTGGGAATTTTTTAAATTGCCCTTTGACGAGAAAACATGTCCCACGTGATTTTCAATGTGCTACTGGATACAATTACTTACAGTATATCCACATCACAGTGAATCCAGCTCAGATGCATGTTGCATATTTTATATCGTTCCAAACGTTCCATACATCACCCTTGACCAGCTGAACAGGCAATTCCTCAGACAGTCTTGTATTTCTACGGATGAGTAATTTTTGTGTTATTCTTTAAGAAGCATGTCACATTTTCACCTTTGTGAAAATGTTATCAATTTCACTTTTTCCTTTCATGCATATAATGTGCTTGAGATATGTGATAATATAACAGATTTTTATCATGGGCATTGGTATTTGCAGAATGTACATCACTACATTTCCAGTCAGGATAACCTGTCAATTTGCAACCTGGATTCCATGATTAATTCAAAATTCTTTCAAAATGTCTACATTTAAGAGCTTGAACTCAACTCATATAAAAATAATGTGCTGTAAACTGATAAACAACATAGGGAATACACTGAAAATAAAATAAGATTTTAAAACCTGTCTGGAATGTGAATAAAACTCCTGCAGTTTCCATGGTTCCAGCTATGCATAACTGACAAAAACTCTTAACCGATAAAACATGAGATAAACAATAATGTGTAACATTGCAAAGGCACAGTAAAGAGTTTGAGGGAGGCATTGTGGAAAAAAAGAGGTCACTGAAATGGGTGTAATTTGCATCATTTTACAAATCACATTTGCGTCTGCCTGGGCTGGTAAACTGTTGGCCAGCCCCATCTTTCATATTCAGATCATTGCCTCAATTAAAGTAAACTCAGCCAAAGGTGAACTGGCATAAATGTTTACAGAAACAGAATATTAGATTGCTGTGGATAGATCCAGACTGGGCTCTCAGTGATAATAGCACTGTCTTGAAATCCGTCCTGTCCCTCAGTGACGTGTAACAGTTGATCGACCATTCCAATCGTGGGGGAAGTTCTAGACAAGAAAAGTCTAATGTACTCTGTAACAGCTATCATTGTGGCAAAGGAGAGGAAGTTATCAAATAGATTATTGCTGTTTTTGGTTCTGCTTGAGATCTGTCTCCTAACTGTTGTAAATGTTGGACATCTACTTCTGGATTTATCTGCAAGGCAGCGTGAAAAGCTAAACATCAACGGCAGATGGATGTCTGACTTTAAATTTATGTGTATAAATCTGACTTTTCGTATTCATCCTTAGCCCTTCCTAAATCTAACAACTTGTATCCTATAGTTTTACCAAAAAAAGTTCTCATTGTCATTTCTGAAAGTACTGTATTAAAGATTTACAGTTATATATTACCCTTCCAAAAATGCTAAATCATATTCATATGTTACATACATATTGAAGTTTTACCTTCAGGGATATAATCACAAAAATTGCATGGTTACTTTTATTATTTTCTTTCATCAGAATTACTTTTTACATAAACAGGTGTCTAACATGATCAGTAGGTGAAGATGATGGCAGGTGAAATGCTTCTCATAGTTTAGAGTGATGTGTCCCACAAAAATTTTTTAAATAAAAAATGGAAAACATTTACCTCCCAAACTACTTCCCTTTCATCAAATCCACAAGAAATGATTATGCAAGTTCTGACATACACAGATCCCAGCAATCAAAATCCTTTATTTAATCAAAACGCAACCGTTCGTATGTGTGTGGGCACATAAGATGAATATCATTCATTGGGCCTTTGCTTCTTTGTCGTTTCTTGCACTGTATTTCTTACTCAGCCTCTGCTCTGATTTGTTAGCATTTGAAGCACCTGAGATTCAGTGTGATGTCTGAACAGATGTAAAAATCATCCACAGTCCCATAGGAAGTCTTACTGCATATGAATATAAAGGATATATTCCAATGATTATCCTGGCTGTATGGTATATTACTTTTAGTACAAAGCCAATCTGTTCACAGTTAGGAATGGGAGTTGCATCCTTTTTCTCTCATTCTGTCTTGAGTGGTGCAAAACAGCAATACATAGTTTAGGAGATGGCAATTTGAATGCAGAGTAATTTGGTCCTTACGCCGAATGTACAGCCACATGTGCCAAGTCTTTGCTGAGGCAGAGATGAGGGTGAATGAGAGGATGACAATCAAGGAGGTCACGGGATTTGTTGATACAGATGGAGGAACATGTAGCACAACTGTTTTGCATTGGACGAGAGCTCATCTGTTTAGAGGTCGACATCTTTTTTTTAATCTTCTATCCAAGAAAGGCATCACTATATGCTTGAGTGCAGGAGGGACAAACACACACACCATATGGATATGTATGCTAACCTGGGAAATGATGAGGCCATATTGTGGGGTTTGAATAGGCTCTGTGATGATGTAAATTAAAGAGGAGGCCTTTAAAAGTGGAACCGAGGCCCTTATTGCATATGCATTGAGGTAGATCAAAGCTTTTTCAGAGGTCACACATTTACATAGCGATATCACCAGAGCTATGGGAACCTGGCAACCCTGTCTTTGGACTATTTTTGAATAAAGAGGGTCTTGTGGAAGTTCTTTTTTTTTTTGGTTACAATTAAACAGGAGTCAAGTAAGTTCCCTCCGCTGTCTCCCTGCCTTCTGGCAGTTTTTTCCTTTAGAGAAAGCTAGTGGTCAGTGGTAATAACTTTACAAGGCTAATAACTGTCTGTGTTTCTAGGAAAGAGAACACCAACTCAAAGGCTCATTCTGGTCCACAGTCTAAAGGTGAGTATAAACAGACATTTCAATTACATGGCAAGGCACAGTGTCAAAAAAGTTTTAATTATACCAGAGATTCACCATAAAGAGGTTCATGTGTTAACATATGTACGATAATAGTATGATGTTGAACATCACAGTTTGATTAGAATTATTTTCTACATGTAACTACGCTTTTTCAGAATGTGCCAATGGAATAGAGAGACCTTGAAACCAAATCCAACTTACTGAAAACTTAACATGCTCTGACTAATTTTCTCGTAAATCACTGAACCCAAATTTTTTTATGGAAAATAATAAAATCATAAAAACTTCCAGATTCTGCAGTAATGCATCTAACAGCAGTGGAAGCTTTCGCTGTGATCAGTTAAATATAAATATATTTACTTGTGGTCCCTAACATCTTATCTATATCTGATTTTTGGTTCAGATCAGACGCACTTTATCACCATAAATGAACTACACAACATTTAGAGGCTTTAGAGAAGGGTTGTGAAAGGTTGACTGATAACATGTTCATGGTGAAGTCATATGCAAATTAAAGCTGTAGCTTTAGTATATTGAGATCCTGAAATGCTTATAAGGTGGTTCAACTTAATCGTTATCCTCCAGTAATGTCATATTTCTCTCCAATCTGTAACTTTCTCCACAGCATTCTGGAGGGAATCAGATGAAACTAACTCAGATATTGAAGCAGCTTTACGTCCTCAACCTTTCAACACAAATAACGATGACAGTGATGACTTCTGGGACTGATGGCAATGCTTTTATTTTTTTTTACATCCCCAACGTCACTGGTGTTTTCCAGGCAATTTCTCTCCTAGTAACCCACCTCCTGACCATTATTTTAGTGGTCTGCATTGTAAATCATATGCACATTTTACTGTAAAAACAAATAATAAACTTGGCAGCTCTCATGGTGGGTAAAGTATGTGAAGAGTTGTCCAACACTCTGATTTAACCCTGCTTCAGTCTCTTTATCTGAACAACTCTCCCAGCTCATAATAACAGCTCGAAATAGATTAAACTGATCTTTTAAAGCGATTTGTTTGCACTAGGCTGAAAATCATGCATTTTGAATGCCGCAAGCATCTCAGAGTGCTTTACCTCCAGCATGCTCAAGTGTAATGATGTGAGTCACCTGTGAAATGACAAAGCACAATGGCCACTCTGCACGATGTTGGACGACCTGTGAACCTGCTGAAGAGGCCCATCTCCCAGGGCACAAAGTATTGTAGCGCTAACAAACAGCGTATTTAGCCCCTCCAACAAATACTTTGCGCACGTTTACACAAACACATCTTAATAAATGTGTTAATGCCCCAGTGATTCAAGCATATATGTCTGACTTCTTCTGTACAACCTTGCAAACTAGTCACAGGTAGCAGAATTATCCCTGAAACCACGCGGTTCTTCAGCAATTTATGATTTTGCAGCAAAAACGTTCTGTAACTATTAATAACTGAACTATGGTGTGGGAGGATACATTTCCAAGTTTACATTTATAGTTCATTATGTCTGTAGCTTTAATTTCCAAAACTCATTCTGGTGTGTGGTAAAAGCCCCTAGCATTCAGTGTCGGTAGGATTCCATTAGTCAGCTTTAGATGACTTTACATGCCTGAACCTTTTAAAGTAGGACTCCACATTCATTACCAATAATGGCTTCAGACTGCCCTGACCCACCATAGAAAAGGGACTGTGGCAGAATAATTTTGAGTTTGCTAAAAGGCTCCCTAACATAATATCCATGTTAAGGAGTATGTCAACAGATACTTGTGTTATGGGTAGCTCATGGTGGAAGTGGAGTTCTATTGTACTAATGTGTACTAACACAGTAACATTTTTAAAATAACTTCCAAGCCACAGAGATGATGATAATGATGATGTGCATCTCATCTTTGTAGTGTGTTCAGTTAGACTGGCATGGGAGGAAAGGTTTCATGTTGCATTTAAATGTGCTCTTTGAGATATAACCATTGGTTTTAGTTTAACACATTAAAAACAAAACATTATCACCAGAATGTGAAAAAGACAGTTGCTGTTCACTTAAAGATGTCTCTTGATTTGTTGCAGAAATTTCATGTTAGCATGCTAATCAACTAGCCCTTCACTCCAGTGTTGTAATACTATTCTATACCTCGTGAGGCAGTAGAACTTGCTTAGGATTTTCTCTAATGAAAAAACAGAACTCAGTTGTCAAAAAAATACAGTGCACCTTCTGAAGTGTAGTTTCTCTCTTTTACCAAACCAAGATTAACCATGTTATAGACACTTCATTCACAAGAGACAACAGAACAAAAGTACACCAAACTATTTTGATTTGTCTTTCCACGTTCTCTTCTGCTTGGATCAAATTAGAAGAAGAAGCACAGCTGACTCTTCACACTCTAGCGCCTTTTACCTGCTCTCTCCTGACCCGCCCTCTCACCCCTGGGGTGGCTGTCCTTGTTACCTCTGTATTGTATCTTCTTTAAACAAACTGGCTTTCCCTGGTCCCGGGTGTTGTTCAAGGTCCTAGTCCAGTGCCCAGATGTTTTCACTGGGAGGCTACCAGAGTTTCTTCATGTTTATTTTGACTCTATAAATGGTTGTGTAAGTCAACACTAAATATTGTGGGAAAATATGTGTAAGCTGAAAATCTTGATAGTCACATTTTAGAAAATCACATTTCAAGGTTGGTGCATTTCGTCGCACCTGGGGTTTCCCCCGCGTCACGTTCTCAGCTGAGATAGGTTCCAGCTCCCTGCGACCCGCCACAGTGGATGTAGCGGTAGAAGATGGATAATTGAATTAACATTTCAGGGTTGTGTCAGATAATTGCAAGAACAGCAACCTATGCAGTGCATCTGTTTGAAGTAATGACTCAAAATCAAAGTGCTATTATCAAACAGTTCTGCCAAATATACTCCATGTTAGCAAAAAAAAAAGTTTGCTGAGCTTGTGGTAGCTATACATGAAAAATGTCACTCAACTCAGCAGATGAGAAATGTATTTTCATTGTACAGTATTCATAGCCATGGCACTGCTTGGTCTTTATACACCTGTAGAGCATTATGTCGACTGGATATAACAATGGTCAAGGTCTGACAGAACTGAATTTTATTCAGTGTACAATAGTACACTGTGAGTAATATTAACCTTTCATCTCTGGCTATTCATCAGACACAAATCTGCAGCTATGACCACAATCTTCAGCTTAGTTCATCTTAGTGGCTCAACCAGGTGGGGTGTATAGAATAAAACAAGGACATGACGTGGAATCAGTCATTTCATCTGTAGTGCTCTTTATCCATTTGAAATATTTGCAACTGATTTCGCGGATATCCTTCCATTGAATACAATTAAACAAGAAGGCACTTGGCTTGTGGAGTTCAGCATGAAGCACACTCAGCATGAAGATTTTCATTATCAGTTTCTTTTACTTTATAGAATTAGCATTTCAACATTGTTGTGAATGCATTTCATTATTCAGAGCATGTCTTGTGGTTGAATTATTGGGGAGCCTGTTGCATCATCAACCTCCAAAGCTATGTGACGTTGCAAAAATAATTGAGTCTTGGAAGAACAACAAAAACAACATGGTACTCACACTTTGGATAACCATGACCTGGATAACTGACAACCTACACAGACATACTCACACTAGAGTGACTTTTTTTCTTTGATTTCTTAGGAAAACTATTGGCTTTTAGATATATTTTATAAACTAACAAACAATCTGATGTTTCTGACACCTTTCACAAAAGTGTTGGCTGAACAATGCAACACATTACGCAAAATAACGTCTTTTTTATTATTCTAGTTGTCTGTTCCTCTCAGTCAGTCCTGCTTATGAAGTAATGAACTTAAAGCCATTCATGCTAGACACACACCCTTTCAACCCCTTTCCACCTCACCAAGGGCTACCATAAGTGTCTACAAAGTTGAGAGGACTGTCTTGCTCCCACACAGGCCAGATTTATCTTCTCTTTGTTGAGACAACTTCCAATAAGAAAGGGTCATGGTTCTTTCATTGCCACCAGGTATTGAAATCTCACGCATGCTTCTATATTGTTCATTCTGGAGTTTTAACAGAAATGGTGGTCCCATCTCTCCATATCAGAAGATTTCATGCATATTATGCATAAACAATCCTGATAAATGTGTCAGAGCGGCTTCTTTTTAAAAAGTCTTTCACGCTATTCATGCTCTACATGCTTTAGCTTTATGGTTATTATGGTTTTCAGGGTTCTGTTCAAATAAGAATTTAATGTTCGCTGCAAGTGGGGGGACACATAGATGAAAGCAAGTGGTAAAGTTAAACACATTCACCGTCAATGCTGCGGTTTTGTTCTCATATGTGTGCGTAATATATTCCTGCTTGCTGGACAAACCGCAGCTCTCGAGTGTGTGGCTTCCATTGTCTCCTACTCTACTTTTATTGTTATCAGTGAATAATCATTTAGAGCAAGGTCATTTTGATCTTCTGCCTCAATAGGCCTCAATTAAATATTCATTCATTCTGATGTGGCCTCCTCGGCAGCTTCTTTGGTATGTGTTTTACAGAGACAAAGGGCTGTGCTTTTGATTTTCAAAGAGATCAGGCACCATTATATAGAATTAAACAATCTTTTCCACTGATCAACAAAGTTGTTAGTAACATGTTTACTTTGGCTTGGATTAGTGATTTTGTCCTTGAATATCGAAAGGAAAACAATTTAGTTATTTAGTTGTTTTCTTATTCAAAGTTAATTGAGCTGTGCTTCCAATACTTCTGTCATACTGCCCATTATGAATTGATCTACAGCTTCACTCTGTTTGGTTGCCCGTTGACATAAATATCAGCTAACATTTATTACCTCCACTGATGAGGTTTTTTTTTTTTTTCAACCTTTCCATTTGTTTGCAAGTTGCTTGGTTTGTCAGCTGGACTGTGCAAAAACTACCAAATGGATTCCCATGAAACTTGTTGGGCAGACTGTCCTTGGGCAAGGATTGAAGCATAAAGGAGCAGATGCAGGATTTAATTTTATTTTGTTACACTGTAAGACTGATATTTTGAAATGTGATGTGGATCAAATAATCATCTGAATCCACCTGACTTAAACGGTTGACTATTACAAAACCATTAACCTATTTATACAGTTATTTGTTTGAACAGGGCATGAGGTTGATTCTGAAAAAATTGTGTCATTGATTTGAAGGGGACTGTTTGATTTGGTGGAGGTTTGTGCTGCGCTGAGGGTCATATTCCATGATTGGCAATAAAGGAGTATCTATCCCTGGGAAGGTGGATCTCTGATCAGGATAGCTCATAAAATGCGATGTGAAAAAATATATACTGTAAATAAAATAAAATGCAATATGAATGAGGACAAAAGATCAAATCTTTTGGACCTTGATGAAGATATATTCCACTGTTGTCCAGCCTGACATTGTATTAAAATACTTTAATGTATGACAAGTAAAATGTAGCATATCTTTGGAGTATTTAAAAGAAAAAACAACATTATGTCAGTACCATTGCTTTATAACCTGTTTGCTTCATGGCAATGTTTGTCAGTTGCTCTCTTGATCCAACACATTGTACATATGATTATCTCGGAGGACACTGTAGAACACACACCTCCACCAGGGCGAAACAACTCTGCACATTAGTTCAGTTTGCCTGACTCTGGGGTCGGCTGTGGATCGAGAGGTAAAGCGTATCATCGAGGAACCAAAGGGTTGGTGGTCTGACACCCCCCCACCCCACCCTCCATCCATGTTACTCTGTCATAGTGGTTCAGTGATATCAAACAACCATTAACTTTACTCTTTAATAAACCGCTGAGTGTACATTTCACAAGAAGTAGCGAACTAGACAATGATTTTAGACACTACCAGTTAAATGGAAGTCAGCCATCTTTCATTCCCGTCTATTTTCTTTTTCATACTGTTACACTTTGGGGTGGCTGTGGTGAGAGGCTGTCTGCTCATCAGATAGTCGTTGGCTCATTACCCATCCCTGAATCCCACATCCTTGGCAAGTTTTCTGAAACTGCTTTTTAGACATCAGTCAAACTAAAAATGTGCTAGAACGGTACCATTCTGTCTCGAAGGCATTCATGACATACTGTAAGTGTGGAACATTTGAAATGATTACATTCTTGTGTTTTATTTTGTTTATCTGTAGTCACTAATATGGATGCTAAAAAATGTCAAATTTAAATCATAGTCATTTAAAACATTTAGTATTTGATGCAAAATAACTGGAGATGTAAAGAAAGTATGTACAACCACTCTTGTAAGTATACTTTAAATATTTTTCAAGTCATTCATAAGGAGTCATTCATACCTTGGCTGTTTTCTTTTCTTGGTTGTTAATTTTATCGAATGTTTTTTTTAATTGTAGTTTGCTCTGTCTATAATAAGCAAATGACATTTTGCTAGTGCCCCTTCAATTATTTCAATGCTGCATGGGGTCTGTACCTTTGAAGACAATATTTCGATCATAATTATTTTAATCATTACTGAAAGTTATTGTAATGATACAAAACATGGAAACATGTTAATGTGTTACCATAAGCACAGAAATTGTTCTTATAAATAAAAACAATACATTTTAAATAAAATAATGAAACAGAAATGTTCACATTACTTAAAACTTCTCTTTTCTACCTAATTGTACCACATTTTCACCCCTTTTTTGGACAAAAGTGATCGCTCTGAATATTTCTTTTCACTCATATGGAACATATTTTCAACCCTGCCATTACATTTTTCCTTTGATTCAGCAAGTATCTGAAGGCGCACTGGGTGAACAATAGGTCCTAGGATGATTTGCACATGAATGATGTCTTTGAATGAGAGTGGGTTACAGAGGAAGGCTGTGTCTCCATGGTCAGGCCAGGAAGGTTTGCTCCCCTCTGCCCCCTCTCCAAAGACCAGGTGAGATTCTCTGGCACAAAGGGCCAAGTGGAAATCTGTGCAGCACGGATGCCTAAAACCCTTATTGTGGTGCTTTAGGGACAGATTTCAGTTGACATAAATAAAAGTACTGAGGTGGCATGCAGCTGGATGTGGTATCTTTATGGGTGGCTATTGCATATCCATAAAGCCCTGATCTATTCTATTCTATTACAAGGCCATATTTTGCAATATAGTTCTCTATAATGTTTACAGCTGTCCTTTAGTTTGTGGGGCAAAGATGAAGGCAGAGTCCCTCTGTGTGGCTGATTTATTGTCAAACACTGGGCTGCTTTTTCTGCTTTTGCTGACCCCAGAACAGTACATTTTCTTCTTGGATGAAGCCACTTGAAAACAACAACTCTGTACATTTTGCAAACAAACAAATAAACGAGACAGCTGCAATTGGTAAACTCAATAAAACACACAGACAAAGACAAGATGCAAACAAGAAAACTTCTATATAGTACTACTATATAGTACAGTAGTAGTACATACTGTATATAGTACTTCCGGCTCTCAACGGGAGCGGATGTTTTTCTTCTGTCTCCTGTTGTTGCTATCTCTAACTCGTGCTCATACTGACTCACTGACTGCAAAATGACGAGAGGAAGAGGAAAATCAAATGAGGATGGGAACAAAAACGATACTCTAGACCAGATGGTCTCTTCTATGAAAGAGTTAAAGAGCGAGTTAAAGAATCACTTTCTCTGGGGCAGATGAAAACCTCAATGATCAGGAATGCAGATAAGTTGGGGAAATACAAGCAATTACGATGGACAACAGTAGTTATTATACCAAAGATCAGTACAACAGAATCACTTCAATAGTGGGAGCTGTACACCGTTTTTGGGACACATCAAGGATTCCATAGAACAGTTGTAAAACCATTCAACATCATCAATGTCAGAAACATGGATTAAAGAACAAAAAAACATGGATTTCTGCTTGGAGGGTTAACATTAAGTTTGAGACTTTAACAAGCATGTTGATATCTGTTGACAATATAATGGAATGTGAAACGGTTAAAGTGTCTGTGACAAACTGGTTAATTCTTGGATAAACACTGTCTGCTGAAAGAGCTTAATATGATTATTATATTCTTGTGGAGAACACTGGCAAGGTCAACTTCTTGTTTTGACTATCTATGATTTTAACAAACCTTGTGTTCCTGGAAAGAATGTAAACATGGTTATTCTCTAGGTTATAACTGGGACAAAAGCTAATATCTGGAAGGGGATAAGGGTATGAATGTCTGTCAAAACTCAATGTGTGAACTAGTTGAAAACATTTAATGTCTGAATTGGCTGACTACATATTGTAATGAGACAGATGTTTGTTGATTTTGGGGGATGGGAATTTACAAGCCCATTGGCTTGCATCCGTCAACCCTTTATTTTTCAGATGTTGTTGTTGATGTTGTAAATGTGATGAAGGTGTGAAGTCTGTTATATTAACATGTCAGAAAAATAAATAAATAAATATCATTCTGACAACACTTGTGCAGCATTTATAGAATGCATTACAAATACTACAATAACACATATTAAGGTAACGAAATGAAAGGGAAGTGTGTCTAGAGGACACTTGATAGTGAAGCACACATTTAGATGTGCTTGCTATGGTCTTGATTTGTTCCTTACATGACCTTACTCAGTTATCTGTCAGTGGTGTTGCTAAATGGGCTAAAATAAAAGTGTTTTTTTATTTTATTTATATTTTGGCTGACAAAGGTAACTTCTGATGTAATCTCTTCCTGGTTTAATATCGTTTTTTGAAATCTGTTGTAGTATTTGCAGTGTTTGCTTTATGTGTAATGTTTGCAGTACATTCTTCAAATAAGCCTTTAAATCAGCACCAGAAATTAGAGAAATGTGAAGTAGTTGTTAAAAATCCACCAGTGGGAGTGTCACATGGATGTGGTCATAGCACAGCCACTTCAGCACTACCAACAGACAAATTAGGAAATGTATGAAATTCACAGTTGATCGTATATCAATGGGTTCCTGCTGTTCTGTTTCTTGGAATACTGGTTGTTTCATTTCTTGACCGCTATGGGTAGACCAGGTTTAACTCAGACATTGTGAATCCTGGTTTAGGGAAGTTTTTTTAAAAAACGTTTCTGGCAATACCATGCAAAGCCGTATGCAGGCACTCAAGTTATTGCTGTAGGAAACTGATTCTATACATTACACCATAGTTTTAACAGCGGCAACTAGCTGGGGGAGAACAACAAATATTTGAAAGCCATTTACATATTTCTTCAATTTTGAAGAAAGGAAATAAATAAATTAAATTAAATTAAATTGTCAAAATCAATCTACTTGCTCAGCTTTGATCTTAAACTCCAGTATTTGCCATCAAAATGTGTGAGTATTGCAGAATTATTTTATGTTGACTGGAATTAGACATATTGTATTGCATCACAGATTAAAGACTACACTAGATGCCAAACATTCTAGAACCACACCAAATATTATCCGTTACTTCTTCCACTGACATTTTTTGTAGCAACCCATTGTAAAAAAAAAAAAAAGCATGTCACCATAATTGCATTCATGTAATTGTCAAACTGGATTGCTTTAAACAATGCATTGATTTAAACAGCCAAAGCTGTTTAAATCATTCCACTGGATTTATAAGCATAAGCTGGGACAAGACCAACCACCACTGGATGTCATGGTTCTGTTCAGTTTGTGTGCTTGGCAGGTCTGTTCTTGTGAAAACTCATTTTCTCTTGACAGGTCAAGCTGTGGCAGAAGGTGTGGCTGGATCGTAGCAGCTGATGAGCCACACCAGTTCCTACTCTGCTCATCAGCCTCATTTTAAAAGGCCTGGCTTTTGCCTAAAAGGGTGCCAGATTATTTCGTCCTGTGTTTGTGATGCTAGTGTGCCTAGTTTTCTCGCTGCTACATGCTCTTTTCAGTGTTGTGGATTTTTGCTCTGTTGTTTCGGTTTCATTGCTCACTTGTGTTTTTGCCTGAGCAATAAAACTGTTTATTTTTACGTTTGTGTCAGTCTCTGCTCCTTGGGGTCCAGACTTGAACTACCCATAACAGAATAATCTGGCCACTATGGAGCCCGCAGAGACCGATGGCAACTGACAGGCTTTGACTTTTCAAGGGACCCTTATTGGAGTACACGAGAGAGCGCTTCAGGAAATCGGGGACTCTCTCAGCAAACTCAGCAACAGTGTGACTCAGCTTGACAGCCGCTTGGATCAGTTCACCGTACCCAGCCAGCCAAGAGAACCTTTCATTCCCACTCCAGTCAGGTATTCAGGGGTTTTAGGGTCATGTAGAGAGTTTCTCCACCAGTGCTCACTTGTTTTTGACCGGCAGCCTAAGACTTATGTTTCAGATACTTCGAGAGTTGCCTTCACCATGAGTTTATTGTCCGACAAAGCATCTGCTTGGGCTGTAGCTATGGATAATAGTAATTCACCCATTTGCAGTAACTATATGTTGTTCACAGCCGAGATGCTGAAAGTTTTTGATCATCCTTTACAACCAAAGGAGGCCAGTAACCGACTCCTTTCCCTGTGTCAGGGCTCAGACCCTGTTTCTATTTATTCCATAGACTTCCGCATTCTTGCAGCCGAGAGTGGCTGGAATGAGAGAGTATTACAGGGGGGTTTTCTTTGTGGCTTAAGTGAGGAACTGAAGGACGAATTAGCGGCTAGGGATGAAACTGATTCCTTAGATGAGTTAATTTCCCTAGCAATTCATCTTGATAACAGTCTCCATGAGAGACGTAGGGAAAGGGCAGTCAGGGAGAGTGTTCCACTCTTCCGACCCAGGCCACCTTGACAGCAGCAACCACATCGCCAGCCACTTCCCTCCAGAGTTTTTCCACCACTTCCAATGCTGAGGAATCCATGCAGCTGGGGAGGAAGAGACCAATGCCTCTAGAGCGTCAACGTCGTTTTGAACAGAGGTTTTTTATGTACTGTGGTAAGGCGGGCCACATGAGAGCTCATTGCCCATCCGTGACAAGAGCAGGATCTTCAGCATCAGGAGGGGCACTGGTGAGCCATAAGTCTGCTAAGTTGCCCTCTTCTAACCGCATTTTATTTAAAGGTACGGTGTCCTGGAAACAAGCCTCTTTTCCTCCGCAATCACTAACTGGAGTTTGTTCTGCCACTCACATTGTTTGCATTCTGCCATTCCCTTTTCTGTCATGTCCACACCAGCTCCGCCCTCGCCAGTAAATCTTACCTCTGTTCCCTCTGAGTACCATGACCTCCAGGAGGTTTTTAGCAAGGACCGCGCCACATCTCTCCCTCCTCACAGACCTTCCGATTGCGCAATAAATTTGCTCCCTGGTGCCTCTTACCCTTCAAGAAAGCTCTACAGTCTATCCAGTCCAGAGAGAGAGGCCATGGAGACCTACATAGCTGACTCTCTTGCTGCTGGACTCCTACGTCCCTCATCGTCACTGATGGGGGCGGGATTCTTCTTCGTGGAAAAGGACGTGACACTCCGGCCTTGTATTGATTTATAGGGGCTTAAATGACATTACCATTAAGAACAAATATCCCCTTCCACTCATTGATTCGGCCTTTGGCCACCTCCACCAAGCGACCATATTGCCTAAGTTGGACCTTCGTAATGCGTATCACTTGGTTCAAATTAGGGAGGGAGATGAGTGGAAGACGGCGTTTAACACTTCTCTCAGTCATTTTGAGTATTTGGTGATGCCATTTGGACTCACCAATGCCCCTGGTGTTTTTCAAGCGTTGATTAATGATGTATTACGGGACATGCTTAATCAATTTGTATTTGTTTATCTTGATGACATCTTAATTTTTTTCCTGCTCTTCTCAGGAACGTGTCCTGCGTGTTAGACTTGTGCTACAGCGACTATTGGAGAAGACTCTTTGTAAGCCTGAGAAGTGTGAGTTTCATGTGTCCTCTGTTCGCTTTTAAGGTTTTGTTGTGGAGAAGGGGCAAATCAGAACTGACCCTGCCAAGGTCCAGGCAGTGGCCAAATGGCCCACTCCTACAAACAGGAAGCATCTTCAGAGGTTTCTGGGGTTTGCCAATTTTTACCGCAGGTTCATTTGGGATTACAGTAAGGTTGCCACCCTTCTGACCAGACTGACATCCACCAAGGTCCCCTTCGAATGGTCACCTGCAGCTGAGGCAGCTTTTGATAAACTGAAGTGCCTGTTTACCTCTGCTCCTGTTTTGTCTCACCATGATCCTGCTGCTCAGGTTGTGGTGGAGGTGGATGCGTCTGATTCAGGGGTGGGGGCGGTCCTCTCCCAGCATTCCAGCTCTGATCAGAAGATGCATCCCTGTGCGTTCTTCTCTCGTTGGCTTTCCCCAGCAGAGAGGAATTATGATGTAGGGAACCGGGAGTTGCTGGTGGTGGTCCTAGCCCTTCAGGAGTGGAGGCACTGGTTGGAGGGCTCATCTCACCCGTTTGTGGTATGGACCGACCACAAGAACTTATCATACCTCCGTTCCGCCCGCAGGCTCAACTCTCGTCAGGCCCGGCAGGCCTTGTTCCTTGGCCGCTTGATGCTCTTTCGCGTCAGTTTGCACCATCAGTGGAAGATTCATCTGAGGACACTATCCTGCCCTCTTCCCGCGTGGTGGGAGCAGCCATGTGGGACACTGAGAGGCTCATTCATGAGTTGGTAATCTGTTGCCTGAGGGCTGTCCACCAGATTGGCTGTTTGTGCCCCCACCTGTTCGAACTCCGGTGCTCCAGTGGGGGCATGATTCCAAGTTAGCCTGCCATCCAGGCTTTCATCGGACTCTGGCTCTCCTTCAACAGCGTTTCTGGTGGCCATCTATGAGTGCGGATGCTAAGGAGTGTGTCTCCGCTTGCCCTGTCTGTGCCCGCAACAAGACCTCTCATCATGCTCCTGCTGGCCTTCTTCGCCCCCTGCCTATTCCTCATCGACTGTGGTCACACATAGCGGTGGATTTCGTAACTGGCCTGCCTCCGTCAGAAGGAAATACGACTGTATTGACTATTGTTGACCGTTTTTCTAAGGCTGTGCATTTTATTCCATTGTCAACATTACCCTCTGCTTTGGAGACTGCTGCTCTGCTTGTCCAGCATGTTTTTAGGTTACATGGCATTCCCCAGGACATGGTGTCCAACAGAGGTCCACAGTTTTTCTCCCGGGTGTGGAAGGCTTTCTGCAAGGCATTAGGGGCGTCGGCCAGCCTGTCATCTGGTTACCACCCACAGACCAACGGCCAGACGGAACGGGCTAATCAGGACCTGGAGGCAGCTCTTTGTTGTGTGGCATCTCAGAATCCTGTTTCCTGGTCCACCTATCTTCCCTGGGTCGAGTATGCCCACAACTCTCTGGTTTGCTCCGTTACTGGAATGTCCCCGTTCATGGCCTCTAATGGTTTCCAGCCCCTACTCTTCCCAGCTCAAGAGAACGACGTGGCAGTCCCCTCTGTACAGGGGCACCTCCAGCGTGCTCGGCGAGTCTGACATGAAGCCAGAGCAGCTCTCACCCGTACTGCCGCTCGAAATTGGAGATTAGCAGGCAGTCATCGCACACCAGCCACCGATTATCAGCCCGGCCAGGAGGTTTGGCTGTCCTCTCGGGACCTTCCACTTCAGGTGGAATCGAGGATACTGGCACCCAGGTACATTGGCCCTTATGTAATTGAACGCATCATTAACCCCAGTGTTGTTAGACTGAAGCTACCTCCCCCCCAAATCATCGATGAGCACCCTGCTTTCACCGTCCGGCAATTGTTGGATGTACGGAGACGGAGTAGGGGTTTTCAGTACTTGGTGGATTGGGATGGGTATGGTCCGGAGGAGCGTTCATGGATCTCTCGCTCCCTTATTTTGGACGACGAGCTCCTAAGACTTTTATGATCGGTACCCGGACAAGCCTGGAAGACCGCCAGGAGGCGTCCGTTGAGGAGGGGGGGTACTGTCATGGTTCTGTTTGTGTGCTTGGCAGGTCTTTTATTGTGAAAACTCATTTTCTCTTGACGGGTCAAGCTGTGGCAGAAGGTGTGGCTGGATCGTAGCAGCTGATGAGCCACACCAGTTCCCACTCTGCTCATCAGCCTCATTTTAAAAGGCCTGGCTTTTCTCTAAGAGGGTGCCAGATTATTTCGTCCTGTGTGTGATGCTAGTGTGCCTAGTTTTCTCGCTGCTACATGCTCTTTTCAGTGTTGTGGATTTTTGTTGATTTTTGCTCTGTTGTTTCGGTTTCATTGCTCACCTTTGTTTTTGCCTGAGCAATAAAACTGTTTATTTTTACGTTTGTGTCAGTCTCTGCTCCTTGGGGTCCAGGCTTGAACTACCCATAACACTGGAACTGAAGACACATCTTGGACATGAGGTGAAATGTCTTCAAGAAACTTTAAGTCCAGTGGATTGATTTAAACAGCTTTGGATATCCATATAATTCTGAAAGAGTGAATGTTGATTGTCATCATACACATTTAACTGTATAAAAATGTCAAGATGGATGCAATCAGATGGTATTGTTTTAACAAATTATATAATTGTATTGTATAAATATATAATGCAATAATTATATAATTGTATAATTGTTTTAACAAATCTTTTACACTTCAATTTAAATAATTACTGTACTTACTGAAAGCCATGTGTCACATCTATTGTGGTATTTGATTCTGTGGCTGTTCCAATGGTAACTGAACAGGAAGCAATGAAGAAATCTGAGAATCTGCTATTCAATTCTCATTTCCCGTGTGGTCACAGTGTTACAAAATTCAGCTTGTGCCACATTTTTGTTGTCATAATTTTTTCTACATGTGATACACATGATTGACATGAAGACACCCTTGACCATCGGGTGGACCCTTCATGAGTCAAGTGTCAGTTCAAATCTTCCTCAATTGAACACTATTAGTTTTAAAAAATATACGAGATTTATTAATTAAAGCAATAGATTCTGAAATTTCCCTGGTGTGGATGTCCTGACTCTGCTGGATTTAAATGAATTAAAGGAGGAAGAGTTTAGGAGTCAAATCAATCTGATCCAAATGCGTCGCAGTGAATGTAACAGTACGCCTCAGTTGTCCTCCTGCTTCTGTCATACTTATTCTGAGGGGGTGAGAAGGACTGACGATGCTGAGCCATAATGAAGAGACCCAAACTGGAGCTGTGGTCGGAGAGCTCCAAATCTAGATTGGCACATTCTTGCTTGAGATGTTTCAAATCACATTATAATTAACCACATTTAAGATGGAGAGCAGAGTCTCTGCTTAGGGCTATTCCCATGACTCTCTCTTTCTCCCACCTCACACTCTCTTCCTCTGTCTCCATCTCTTGCTGTCCCCATTTGCAGTTGGGTAATTAATATGGAAAGATGGAAAGGCATCATATTCTACAAATTCCTATGAGATTGGCTTGCAAAAGCTGTTAAAGCCAAGTAGGCAAATTAGTATTCATGCAGGTTTTCCTGTTGCAAGTCATCTTTCCCTATGGGACCAAGTAGTAGATTGGGTAGACAGGCAAAGCTCATCCTTGATTATGTGAGCAGAATGCCACCACAGAGCCAAAGCCCAGCAGGACAGGAAAAAAATTCCTTAGGCAGTAAATCAATTTCTGTGACCTGCTAAATGTAATTGACTACACTCTAATTCTTTAACCCTGTATATGAGGGTGAAAACTCATCCTGAGGTAAAATGATTACCAACTATTACACAAATCCATGGTTTCTGTATCAGTTAATAACCGTTTACAACAAAATTTTACATACACCATGATTTAGTGGCAATAAAAAATAGCTTTAATGCACTAGTCATGTCTTTGTTTAGTCAATCAACTGGATCTCAGAAAACCAGCTATTATTCAAAATAGGAAAATGGCTTAGTAAAGACTTCTTTTGCTTTTAGATTCGTGGAAATTTGTATGTAAATTGCAATGTTAATATTGCAGCTTGTGCTGAATACTGGGTGGCTTTTAATGTTATGGTTCATACCCCATAGGATTCACTGGGAACATTTGATGCTGTTACGCTAAATAAATGCTTAGGTGATTATGGATCCACATTACCGCGGCTTCAGTGTTTTTGCTCAGGATAATAAAGGTTATAAATATTTGATTATGTCAAATATTTGTTTGAAGGCAGATAATGCACCATTTTGTTGTTGTTTATGCCATTCAGTATAGAACAAATAGTCTAAACCAAATAAACACATATAATGACCTAGTTTTGGGGGTTTATTTATATCATAGAAACACAAATAACACTCATAATTTGTTCCATCAATATGTTCTCTGAAGGCTCTTTGTTTTGTATACCTATTTGATGAAACACAAGCTGATTTCAAAATAAATGCGTCCCCAGGCTGGGTTCGACCGAGCCCATGACATGAGCTTTGACTTTGTCTAGATTAATTAGCAGTTCGTCCTCAGCAATCCGTTTCCCTATTCCTATTAGACCCAGCTCAGCAATCTGGTGGAAGGTAATTTGGTGCTTCATGCACACAGGGCGCAGCATTGACACCTTATGCTTGTGATTGAAGGCAATCTCCAGGGGACAGTGCTAAATTTATTCATGGTATGCTCTCCCACAGCCACTAGAGACGCGGCTGTGCCCGCCTGCCACACAGCCACAGATTTCCTGCTCTGCATCTTTCCCTGCATGCACAAATAATGCTAAATGATCTGAGGGAGTTGTTGCAGTGTCTTATATTCCTATCTTTGCATGGACCTGGTGATCTCCGGGTCCATGCAAAGATAGGGTGCTCCAAAGTCCCTAAAAAAAAAAGACAATGCATTATGTCAGGCTGGTGAATGTTATTGCATTTACAAATCTTCACCCTTATAACCTCTTTATTCTACAGCTCTCTCAGAGGAATACATGTTAACAACCTTACGCACACAAACATCTGTGTTCTGTGGGGCTGGGTCACAGGAAGAGGCATTAATATAATTCCTTGTTGATGGCTGAAATCCGTTAATAATAGAGATGTTAGCAAAGGTGATCAAAGCATATTAGCCCAAGACACAGTGGGGGATTGGTTGGACTCCCTGTCATTAACATGGGCTATTATCCAGGAGCTGGCACACTCACTAGCCCTCATTGGGGGAATACAGGGTCAGCCATTAACATGTAGGAGAAATGCTAATGTTCGACTTGAATAAACAAATGCCTGACTGCCTGCCACCATTTATATACTGCTCAGGTTCCAAAGCCATCATTAGCTAGGGACACAAGCAGGTGAACTCTGGCTCTGCTAAAATTTGTGGATAGTTGCTTGAGGGCAGAATGTCAGTCACAACATAACCCAGGAATGGCCTTTCGTCAGGAGGTTCTGAAACATAGACGTGAGGCTTAAGTACATCACATTTATCACCCGTGTGTCACGCCCCATCATAAGCACTGCAAGCTGTGAGTGTGACACGAAGTTCAAAAGACACTTTTACACATTTCCTTGTCCCTCATAGTGATAAAAGAAAGTAGGAGCCATCACTCCTGAGGCTGCAAACTTGTTTGGAGTTATTGAATCAGCAGAGCAGAGGAGGCAAACAAGTGCCCTCAAGTCTTCCTGTGCTTGAGCTGGGAGAGGTATTTTGACAATTAGCTCCATGAATATGGTTCCCTCAGCATCAAAACATGAGTGCTATCAGTATTTATAACACACACACACACACACACACACACACACACACACACACACACACACACACACACACACACACACACACACACACACACACACACACACACACACACACACACACACACACACACACACACACACAGCAAGTATTGTCCTCTTGGAAATGACCTGAGAAGATAGTATTGGATTATGTGTAATCATCTTTACATAAAAAAAATATGTCACCAGCTTTAGCCTCTGTCCCAACCTGTTTTAAATGTGTTTGTGTTTTCTGAAGTCAGCGAAGGTGATGAAGACTTAAAGAGGCAAAGTCCTTGATGGGGTTTATGGTTCAAAAATCAGCAAAAAGCATCCAACAAGGCAAACATAACACACATTACAACATTTGTGCCTTTACTGTTTTTGACGAGTAAATTTGACCATTTTTAAATGCTGAATAGGTCAAATTTAGTTCTATTGAGAATGTGATGTATTAAAAGAAACAAAGAAACAGTTGTGGAACTTTTTAGTTAAAGATGCAGTATTTTCAGTTCATGATTTTGAAGTTGTCCAAAACCGTTTACTTTTATTTTTTTAATAACACATTTTACACTTTAACTTCTGATGAAATTCACCATGTAATTTATAACCAACAAATGACATTTAATGTTATCTTACACAAAACTTTAAATGGCATCATTGTGACTGGTAAGTGCAGGTCCTGCATAGAATAATGACATCGTTGTTTTATATACAGTATTTTACAGATATGGACTTTAGAATGTAATCAGTCAGCATAGGTCTACGTGTAGAGTAACAGGAGTAACAGGTTGGTTTAGACATTAAAGTTAGTATTTGGAAATCATGATATACTGACATTCAAAACATGAAAAATAAATGATGAAATATACTTAAAATATGAGACAAGTTAAAAAGGTTGGAGTTAGTTTCAGTAAAATTGGTCACTCAACACAAAAATGAGTCAAATAGAACATTTATGCTACAAAAAATTTAAATATAAAAGAATTCAATATGAATCAACAATCAACAATTTAAAAACAAATTGTAAACAAGGCAGTCACAGACAGTTATTCTACCATTGAATTTGCATCAACGTGGTTGAATGCACTTATTGTTGGATTGTTTTTGGAAAAAGCATCATCTCCATGAATGTAATGTAAAAATGTAATGTAATGTAATTTAGCATCCACAAAGGAAGAATAATGATCCTAATTATGGATTACGGTACTCGCAGGCAATTTGGCCAATATGACTGAAAACAGTTGTGTTTTCATACAAATGCATTTCTTTTGTCTTTTTGTCATTCATCCAAAAACAAGCACACATGCATGCACACGTACACACACAAACACACACACATAGATGAACGGATGGACAGACAGACAGACAGACAGACAGACAGACAGACAGACAGACAGACAGACAGACAGACAGACAGACAGACAGACAGACAGATAGATGATCTCCATTTTTTAAGTTGATTTGGTTTGCTACAGACAAACAGGGGCAGCTCTTTGTACGCAAACATTGATGCCATTCAGTTGGTTCTCTTTTCAAAAGCTCCATACACTGTGAAGGAAGGCCAGGCAGTAGGGCTATTCATTAGTCTCCTGCTTTGATATGTGTTTACTCAACACTGGATAATACCCAAAAAAATCTATGGGTAAACATGTTTTTCCTCCATTTGGGTCATCATTTTTATGAATAAAAGCAGCCTCAAAAATAATATGTAGCATAGTCCTTTAAGTAAACACAGAATGTCAAACTGCTGACATGCAAGATCCATTTTATGATTGCTATCGCTGTAATTTTTTTTTGTATTGTTCATTCATATACATGATCAAAAACACAGATAAAACAATGGAATGTACAGAGAATCATTTCTAGTTCAACATATTGGAATCATTATTATTTATTCAAGTTATCCAAGAAAACCTCACCAATGTAGCCACAAGAGGACACAGGCCACTGTCTTATTGTGCTGGTCCCATCCATCCATCCATCCATCCATCCATCCATCATCAACCACTTATCAGGGGCCGGATCGCGGGGGCAACAGTCTCAGCAGGGATGCCCATACTATCCTCTCCCAAGACACCTCCTCCGGCTCCTCCATGAACAAGACCCCAAGATACTTAAACTCCTCCACTTGGAGCAAGGACTCTCCACCAACCTGAAGGGGGCACACCACCCTTTTCCAGTCGAGAACTTTGGCCTCGGATTTAGAGGTGCTGATCATCATCCCACTCGTGTCACACTCGGCTGCAAACTGTCCCAGTGCACGCTGAAGGTCCAGGTTTGATGAGGCCAACAGGACAACATCGTCTGCAAAAAGCAGAGATGAAATCCTTTGGTCCCCAAACCGGACTCCCTCCGGACCCTGGCTGCGGCTAGAAATTCTGTCCATAAAGATTAAGAACAGAACCGATGATAGAGGGCAGCCCTGCCGGAGTCCAAAATGCACCTGGAACAGGTCTGACTTACTGCCGGCAATGCGAACTAAGCTCTGGTTTCTGTCATACAGGGACCGGACAGCCCTCAGCAAAGAGCCCCGGACCCCATACTCCCGAAGCACTCCCCACAAGATACCATGAGAGACATGATCGGATGCCTTCTCCAGGTCCAACAAACATATGTGGACTGGTTGGGCAAACTCCCATGAACCCTCGAGCACTCGATGGAGAGTGTAGAGCTGGTACAGTGTTCCATGACTGGGACGAAAACCACATTGTTCCACCTGAATCCTCAGTTTGACTATCGGTCTAATCCTCCTCTCCAGTACCCTGGAATAGACTTTCCCCGGGAGGCCGAGGAGTGTGATCCCCCTATAGTTGGAACACGCCCTCCGGTCCCCCTTTTTGAAAAGATGGACCACCGCCCCGGTCTGCCAATCCAGAGGTACTGTCCCTGACTGCCATGCGATGTTACAGAGACATGTCAACCATGACAGTCCCTGCACATCCAGAGACTTGAGGTACTCAGTGTGAATCTCATCCACCCCCGGTGCTTTGCCACCAAGGAGTTTGACAACCACCTCGGTGACTTCAGCTTGGGTGATGGACGAGTCCACCTCTAAGACCTCAGCCTCTGCTTCCTCTGTGTAAGACATGGCAGCGGGATTGAGGAGATCCTCGAAGTATTTTTTCCATCGCCCGACAATATCCTCAGTCGAGGTCAGCAGCTCTCCGCCTCTACTGTAAACAGTGTTGGCTGTGCACCACTTTCCCCTCCTGAGGCGCCGATGGTTTGCCAGAATTTCTTCGAGGCTGACCGATAGTCTTCCTCCATGGCCTCTCCAAACTCCTCCCAAACCCAAGTTTTTGCCTCCGCGAATACTCGAGCCCTAGTAGGCCTGGCCTGCCTGTACCTGTCAGCTGCCTCTGGAGTCCTACAACTCAACAAGACTTGATAGGACTCCTTCTTCAGCTTGACAGCATCCCTTACTTCCGGTGTCCACCACCAGGTTCAGGGGTTACCGCCGCGACAGGCACCAGAGACCTTGCGACCACAGCTCCGAGCAGCCACTTCAACAATGGAGGCAGGGAAACATGGTCCACTCTGACTCAATGTCCCCAGCTTCTTGCAGGATCTGGGAGAAGCACTCCCGGAGGGGGGAGTTGAAGACCTCACTGACAGAGGGTTCTGCGAGACGTTCCCAGCAGACACTCAAAACACCTTTGGGCCTGCCGAGTCTGTCCGGCCTCCTGCTCAGCCAGCGGATCCAACTCACAACCAGGTGGTGATCGGTTGACAGCTCTGCCCCTCTCTTCACCCAAGTGTCCAACACACGCGGTCGGAGGTCTGATGATACAACAACTAAGTCAATTATCGACCTCCAGCCTAGGGTGTCCTGGTGCCATGTGCACTTATGGACATCCCTGTGGCTGAACAAGGTGTATGTTATGGACAAACTGTGACTAGCACAGAACTCCAACAACAGAACACCACTCGTTTTCGGATCGGGGAGGCAGTTCATCCCAGTCACCCCTTTCCTGATCTCACTGTCATTGCCCACGTGAGCATTGAAGTCCCCAAGGAGAACAATGGAGTTCCCAGGAGCACTATTCAGTTCTAATCCCAGGGACTGCCATTTGGCCCGTAGGCCAAAACGACAGTGAGACACCTGTCCCCAACCCGAAGGCGCAGGGACGCGACCCTCTCGCTCACCGGGGTGAACTCCAACATATGATGGCTGAGCTGTAGGGCCACAAGCAAGCCCACACCAGCCCGCCGCCTCTCACCTTGGACAACACCAGAAAAGTGGAGAGTCCAGCCCCTCTCAAGGGTTTGGGTTCCAGAGCCCAAGCTGTGGGTGGAGGTGAGCCAAACTATATCTAGTCGGTACCTCTCAACCTCCCTCACAAGCTCTGGCTACTTTCCCCCCAGCGAGGTGACATTCCATGTCCCTAGAACTAGACTCTTTGTCTGGGGATTGGGTCGTCGATCCCCATGAAGGAGGAGTTTGTTAGGAATGTCCTGGAGGTAAAAAGAGTGTCGGATAGAATGATGAGTCTGAAGCTAGAAATCGAAGGTGTGACGTTCAATGTTGTTAGTGGGTATGCTCCACAGGTAGGATGCGAGCTGGAGGAGAAGGAGAAATTGTGGTTGGACTTTGATGAAGTAATGGAGAGCATACCTAGAAGTGAGAGAGTTGTCATTGGTGCAGACTTCAATGGACATGTTGGTGCAGGAAACAGGTGATGAGGAGGTGATGGGCAGGTTTGGTATCCAGGAGAGGAATGCAGAAGGACAGATATAGTTGACTTTATAAAAAGGATGGAAATGGCTATAGTGAATACCTTCTTCCAGAAGAGGCAGGAACATAGGGTTACCTATACAAAAGTACTGATAGATAGATAGATAGATAGATAGATAGATAGATAGATAGATAGATAGATAGATAGATAGATAGATAGATAGATAGATAGATAGATAGATAGATAGATAGATAGATAGATAGATACTTTATTAATCCCGGAGGAAATTGTATAAAAGGCGCGAGTGTGTCCAAAAAGCATAGGATGGTGGTGTGTAGGATGACTCTGGTGATGAGGACGATGAAGAGGGCCAAGGCAGAGCAGAAGACGAAATGGTGGAACCTGAAAAAGGGAGAGTGTTGCATGACTAGGAAGGAGTTAAGACAGGTTCTGGGTGGCCAAGAGGTGCTTCCAGATGACTGGACAACTACAGCTAATGTGATCAGGGAGAGACAGGTAGGAGAGTACCTTCCAGATGGTGTATCATCAGGAAGGAAAGTAGATAAGGAGACTTGGTGGTGGAATGAGGAGGTACAGGAGTGTATACAGAGAAAGAGGTTAGCTAAGAAGAAGTGGGACACTGAGAGGACTGAGGAGAGTAGACAGGAGTACAGGGAGATGCAGCATAAGGTGAAGGTAGAGGTAGAAAAGGCCAAACCAGGGGCTTATGATGACTTGTATGCTAGGTTGGAAAGTACGGAGGGAGAGACTGATCTTTACCGGTTGGCAAGACAGAGAGACAGTGATGGGAAGGACATGCAGCAGGTTAGGGTAATTAAGGATAGGGATGGAAGTCTATTGACAGGGGGTAGTAGTGTGATGGGAAGAGGGAAGGAGTACTTTGAAGAGCTGATGAACGTGGAAAATGAGAGAGAACAAAGACTAGAAGAGGTGACTGCTGTGGACCAGGAAGTAGCAAAGATTAGTCAGGATGAAGTGAGGAGGGCACTGAAGAGGATGAAGAGTGGAAAGGCCGTCGGTCCTGATGATATACCTGTAGAGGTTTGGAAGTGCCTAGGAGAGGCGGCAGTAGAGTTTCTGACTGGGTTGTTCAACAGTATCTTAGATAGTGAGAAGATGCCTGAGGAATGGAGAAGTGTGCTGGTGTCCATTTTTAATAACAAGGGAGACGTGCAGAGTTGTGGCAGCTACAGAGGAATAAAGCTGATGAGCCATACAATGAAGTTATGGGAAAGAGTAGTGGAAGCTAGACTAAGGGCAGAAGTGAGCATCTGTGAGCAGCAGTATGGTTTCATGCCAAAAAAGAGCACTACAGATGCAGTATTTGCTTTGAGGATGTTGATAGAGACGTACAGAGAAGGCCAGAGGGAGTTGCATTGTGTTTTTGTAGATCTGGAGAAAGCTTATGACAGGGTGCCCAGAGAGGAACTGTGATATTGTATGAGGAAGTCTGGAGTGGCAGGAAGTATGTTAGAGATGTGCAGGACATGTATGACAGTGGTGATGTGTGCTGTAGGTGTGACAGAGAAGTTCAAGGTGGAGGTGGGACTGCATCAGGGATCAGCTCTGAGCCCCTTCTTGTTCACTATGGTGATGGACAGGCTGACAGACGAGGTTAGACAGGAATCTCCATGGACTATGATGTTTGCAGATGACATTGTGATCTGCAGTGAGAGCAGGGAACAGGTGGAGGAGAAGCTAGAGAGGTGGAGGTTTGTCCTGGAAAGGAGAGGAAGGAAGGTTAGCCGCAGTAAGACAGAGTACATGTGTGTGAATGAGAGGGACCCAAGCGGAAGAGTGAGGTTACAGGAAGAAGAGATCAAGAAGGTGGAGGATTTTAAGTACTTAGGGTCAACAGTCCAGAGCAATGGACAGTGTAGAGAAGAGGTGAAGAAGCGTGTACAGGCAGGATGGAATGGGTGGAGAAAAGTGTCAGGTGTGATGTGTGATAGAAGAGTTTCAGCTAAAATAAAAGGAAAGGTGTACAAACCTGTGGTGAGACCAGAGATGTTGTTTGGTTTGGAGAGAGTGTCACCGAGGAAAAGACAGGAGACAGAGCTGGAGGTAGCAGAGATGAAGATGCTGAGGTTCTCTTTGGGAGTGACCAGGATGGATAGGATTAGGAATGAGTACATCAGAGGGACAGCACATGTTAGAGGTTTTGGAGATAAAGTCAGAGAGGCCAGACTTAGACGGTTTGGACATGTCCAGAGGAGAGATAGTGAATATATTGGTAGAAGGATACTGAGTTTTGAACTGCCAGGCAGGAGGCCTAGAGGAAGACCAAAGAGGAGGTTTATGGGTGTAATGAAAGAGGACATGAAGGTAGTTGGTGTGAGAGAAGAGGATACAGAAGACAGGACTAGATGGAGGCAATTGATTTGCTGTGGTGACCCCTGAAGGGAAAAGCTGAAAGGAAAATAAGAAGATTCAAGAAAATCTCACCGATGCTGGTTTTCTGCAGGATGTAGCTCAGTAACTTTGGACATTTGACATTAAACTGAATCAGCACCATTTTGGGTAGTTTGATCTTGGTTCCGGAGACATTTGGGTGTCATTGGCACGTCCACATTTTTAACTAGTGCTCAAAGTTTCAGAGATAAATCCACACATGACATTGTGGTTATGCTTTGAGATTTCCACATCATAGAGAAATGGAATGCTCTTATTTTTCTATAAAACATCTTCAAACGTAACACATGCGATGAAGTAATGCATTTCCATCTTTCAGGTGTGTTAATATGCAGCAGCTTTGTAGAGATCTTCACCAGAAACCCCTACATTGGATGACCTCTGGATTTGTCCTTCAGTCTATCACTGAATTAAGCGCATCTCATTGAGGAGGAAGACATATATTTTCTGTCTTTAAAAAACATTGCCATTTAGTCACCATGAATGGAAAGGCAGATTTAATAAATTCAGTTCAGGGACTTCAGTGTAAAGAAGAAATTCCTGATCTGCAGCTGTGATGTACACGTTTTGTTTATGCCTAAGACAAATGAGGTTTTCCTCAATTACTTTCATGTATTTAGATGCTAATTCGTAGTGTTGGTCAAGTTAATTGAACACTTACTCAATTACAGTAGGCATTCCTGCTCCACACAGCTGATTTCAGATCTGATTATCCAGCTCTTGAATTCAGTACTAAAAACCAAATCAAGAGGTGAGTATTATGCATCTGTATGCATGTTTACTATGTGAAGAACTGATTACAAAACACTAACTTTTGGTAATTAGCACTAAAAAAAAGACAGCTGAGGCTGATGGGATGCCATTCATTCTGCAGGTATTTGATTATAAACCAATCTGAGCCTCTTGGACAGCAAGACAAAATCACCAAACGATAATCCATTTAGGCCCATTGCAATCATCCTGGGGGAACATGAATGCCTGGTCCAAATTACACAGCAATCTATCAAAGAGTTTTTTTTTTCCACCATGATTCAACATTATAGTGGCACTAGAGGAAAAGTGAGGGGATCATCAAAGTAAGTGTGATGCATTGTCTGAGAGCTATGAATGAATGCCAGGTATGCCAATCTATGTAGCATATACTGACATAATTATTTTACTGGATGTGTGAAACATTTGATCAAGTGGTTTTACTGCATAATAAATCCATGGATCAGTAGAAATTCAATCATTAGTTGTTGGTTTAAACAGCTGAACTGACTGTCCAGTTCACTAAACAGTCAACTGACCTTTTGCTATCCATGTGTCACTGCTTTATTAGTTGAATTTTCTCTGATGCAGTGCTTCATCACCATTTATCAACATCTTTATTTGAGAGTAAAATTTTAATAAAAAATAAAAAAAACATCCATAAAAAATTACGATGTATGGAGCTGAAATAATGACAGTGAATTTAGTCAACGAAAACAACATTTTGCATTGGGAATAAAACACGAACTGAAAAGGGAAACATTGGTGTTGAATATTTGTATTTAAACTTGACCTTAAAAAAAATGTCAGATTGCAGCAGCATCGTTGTACCACCATGAAGAGCCTCTTACTTGGTGTCCTTTTTGTTGTTTGAACAGAGATGCTCTCCTGATATCACATTTACTCCAGGTTGTTTAAAGAAGACACATTTATTGATGCAACTCGTGACAGATGTTACACACACAATATACAGGGACTGATATAGGCTTTATCGAATGTGGACAGAGAATTAGCATCACTTAGTTTGTGGTTTGCTTTCTATGGTTTTGATTAATTTAATCTTCTTGCAAATTTGGAAGATGTTATTAAGCCATCATAGAAAGCAGTGTCACCATATGCCCCAGTTTATACTGAAAACACTGAAAAATGTCAAGTTGAGCATTTTGTTATTATTGAAGCATAAACAGAAAATACTGACATTAAACTACCTTCTATCTGTATTACGTTTTCCTACTTTTATCGACTGTTTAAAGCACTTTTAAGTCCAAGACTCATGGAACCGAGCACACTTCTGGATGCTGTCAGACAATAGAATGCGAGTACGGTATCACGTGGCAGCCTACCACAAATTCGCGATGAGGTTAAGTCGCGAGCGTTGATGCACGAATGCTTGAAGGCGCACTGTAAATAATTTTTTGTGTGTTTCTTAATTTGTTTCATGAGAACTTTTTTTACAGTGTAAAATATTGTAAAATACAGACATTTCAATGCCAACTTTCCACCCTTCATTTCTTGTTTTGTTTTCAATGCCAAATTCTATTTTTAATGACAAAATTCTCTGCCTCTGTTCTGGCCCCATAAACTTCAAAGTCTGTTCACCAGGCTGAATAAAGCTGCTGTCTCTTCATGACAGCAAATGACCGTGTCCTTTGTTGCATCAAGGTTGAGGATTAAAATATAAAGGCATGTGAATTATTTAAATTATCCATGTTTTTAACTTTGAATTCATTTGGATTTTTTTTTTAAAGAGTAACTTAATGTTTCATTTGCCTTGTTGCTTGGTTGAAAAGGATTCTTAAATTTTTTCTTTGTTTTCCATAAAGACCACATTTTTAACCTTGTCAGTGGTGTCCAATCATTTACGCTAGCAATCGTCCAAATTTTAGGAAGCGATTTAATGAGGACTGAGGGACAAAGTGGCTTCTTTTCAAGTGAGCCATCTTCTTATTGAAAGAGAAACAGATTTGGTTATTGAATTTATTGCAGAGGGTGAATGAAAAATAAGAAAGTGAGGATTCTGATTGTGTTTTCATCAAACATGCATTATATGAGGCATTAGGGATGAAGTCATAACAAAGTTCAAAATTTGTGACAAATTACTGGTCAGAGTAACTAAAACAAAATTAACAAGAACAAAGGCAGTCAGAGTCTAGGTAGTTCAAAGAACTAGCTTTGATCTATTGTCTTACTCACACTGGCCTTCTACTTCATCTTTCTATCTTATCCGGTTCCTGCGTGTACAAACATTGAAATTTGACCTTGACCTACTTTTCTCAAGGTCAAGGTCATCATCTCGTTTTCATCCCCTTTGCTGCCCGAGTAATGTGCTTTTTGTGTCATCTTTCTACCTGCGACGGTTGCGGAGATATTTGATAGACTAACGAACGAACGGACAAACGAACGGAGAACCTGACGAACACACGAACCCTGACAGTTACAATACATCACCACTTTAAAATGGGATGAAATAAGACTCCAGTGGTAAGTCTGGTAAATCATCTCTATTCACAATTCTCTCTCTGTCTCTCTTTCTCTTTTTTTTAAGTTTGATAAATGTTAAAAGGTTAGATGTTTCTTTGTTCAGAAAATGCACAGTACTATTGAAAACCTTCTTTACGTGAATCTCTTTTGGATTTTGTGTCAATGTGATTATTTTGTAATTTGACTTATGAATAAACGTGATTTTAAAAATCAAAATCTCTCTCTCTCTCTCTCTCTCTCTCCCTCTCTCTCTCTCCCTCCCTCTCTCTCTCTCACTCTCTCTCTCTCTCTATCCTGATTATGTTTTTTTCATGTTGTTTTTCTTAAACCAATCAGATTCAGCCAAGATTTCTGTCAGCCGATTATGTCATAGTTAAACTTTAGATCTCTGCAATTCTCAGCCTGTATTTGAGTCCAGCATCTCCATGCCCTCCTCCATCCTTTCTTCTTCCATTCCACATCCATCATATCCCCTACATTGTGACATCATCACAATGAACCACGATTCCCATTTTCTCATATTTCCTTCTTCATAATAGCCTACACATATAAGATGACTATTATGCAATCACTCAGCTCAAATTCTATTTGACTGTTTTTTCTTTGACTTTACAACAATGTAATCTCATGTCCAACAGCCATAATAAATACAAGTGCATTCCTAAAGCTAAAACACAACTGCTATAAAAACAGTTTGTATAAAAACTTACATTTCATTGACTTTCTGTGTTAAATTCTATGTGGAAATTACAACAGTGAGATGGAAATAAGAACCTTTTGAAGTATGGGTATTTTTTTAGAATTTTATACCGAATCTTCGTACACTAGAGGAATTTAGAAAACAGAAATTTTGTTTAAATGTATCTTTTCTAATCTAGTTGATGCTACATAAGAGTGCATTGTCTGTATTGTTTCTCGTTAGGTTTTGGTAGTTATCTTGATTTTACTCACCAAGAAAAAGAGTCAAAACAAACCTGACGTGGATGTCGTCCACTCCTCAGTCGGAGCGGCTCAGTGATGCTGATGCATCCTTGGACGTTGTTCATGCTGTCAGTTTACTCACTTGGGTTGAGTTCAGTGCTGTGAAGGTTTCCTTCTCCAGAAACTGATTGCACACACAAGCCCTGTAATGGTATGTCTTTAACTGTTGCTTCCTCACAGACATAAATCTCTCCTTTTTCTTTGGCTGTTTATAGAAGTTCAGCAAGGAAAAGTTCATTTGTGATTAGTTGGAAAGTAAAATCTCTCCAGAATCTCCTAAAGATAAAGGTCAGTCAAGCTTAACAAAACTTGGTATGTTGAATACAATCCCAAACCTTTCTCTATAAGTCTTTAGCCTTACATTAAACAATCACATCAACTGGTCAGTTTTTAAGTTATTCTAAAGAAATTACTGTAATCAAACTACAAAATTATAACAAAACTATAGTTGACTGCTCTGGTGCTTGTAAAGGTTATAGGTATTTAAAATGATTTGTAGTTTTACTATTAAGTGTTCTATTGTGTTTCCTGGCAACTCAAACAGCAGTGTTCTATCAGGAGGCTGCAGAAGAAGTAAAGTTACAGACAGGCTCACTGCCACACAACACTATATAGAACTAGCAACATATTCATGTTACCCTTACATTTATATAGAAAATGCTACAAAAAAAGCATAAAAATTTGTCAAAGTCAATGAGATGCCCTCCATAAAATACCTTTTATATATGACCTTAGAATACTCTTTATGTTTTTAGTGGCCGCCCAGAGAATACATAGAAGATGTGTGACATCTGGGACAGTACACCTTGATCCTCCTCCTTCTTATGACTAACAGCATTGTGTGATATTGTTATGAAGCAGTTCCAAGGTTTCGAAAAAGCATTGAGCTCGACAGCATTGGCTTGATAGATTCTGTGAAGGGCAGTGCGGTCAATCAAAGGCCATCTTTCCTCTCTCAGGCTTGGCTTTGGGGTCTTCCTGATGGCAACGCTCTGATTTGACTTTGATGTGCCAATTTGTGCCTGATGAATAATTGTCTGCTTTGCTGATAACTTGTGGGAGTCAAGTACATTCTGGTGGCACTCAATGCAAATGGGACATATTTGGGTCCTTGAAATCACGACAGTAGCCCCTCTACATTTGCCTCCCCGCTCCGTGAGTAAACTGACCAATTAGCTTTGTTTGAAGAAGCCATTTTTGATTAGAGCAATCAGTAAACAGTAAGGCCTTTACATGATTGTCCCCCTGATTAGATGAGTTGTCACTTGAGAAGTTGTTGGAGATTTTAATTTATGGCCTTATATTGTTGCAAAGTATGGTAATTACCTAATCCATTCTCTACACTTCAGCATGTGGATTAAAATGTTACGCCATAATGTTAATGCTGATGACCTCATTTTTCTATCTATCTATCTATCTATCTATCTATCTATCTATCTATCTATCTATCTATCTATCTATCTATCTATCTATCTATCTATCTATCTATCTATCTATCTATCTATCTATCTATCTATCTATCTATCTATCTATCTATCTATGTATCTATCTATCCATCCATCCATCCATCCATCCATCCATCCATCCATCCATCCATCCATCCATCCATCCATCCATCTATCTTTCCTCCTAAAGTTTCCAAGTAGTCTCTGAATCGAATGAATCAAGGAAACAGAGCAGCCACTGTGTAGGTGCAGGCAGACAAGACTGCCACTGATGATGACATCAACACAAGAAGAAAGACTGAACAACATACTGCTGATATTCTATATTTCTAACAGATGTTTGTGTTGCTGTATGCTCTGTCTGTTCCAGCAAAACTCATTATTCATGAATGATGGCAGGATAATTAGTATAAGGAACAGAATCTTATTATTCATGCCTATGTTTGAGTGGCTGTGCATTAGATCCTACTTAACGATATACACCCGTTAATGACTAAAGGACTGAAATAAGTGATAAATTACAACACTTCTTATGTCACAAAACTGCCTCCTCCATAATTCTGAAAATACATTAGATAAGTTTTTCGAATGAAAACTAGATTGTATTACCTAATAATTTTATTAGGCAATGCGTGTTAACATTAATGCTAGCACATTGTAAATAAAGTGTGTGAGAGTTGATGGGTAGAAAGGTTCAAGAAGAAAAACACGTGCCCATACAAAATTTTCAAAAATGTCTCCTTTAATGCACGGTGGCACTGTGGCACAGTGGGTAGCGCTATCGCCTCACGGCAAGACAGTTCCGGTCTGCATGGGTTCTTCTCTCTGGGTCCTCCGGGTTCCTCCCACCTTTAAAAACACGCACTTCAGGTTAATTAGTTTGTTACAAATTGCCCGTAGGTGTGTGTATGTGTGTGTGTGTGTGTGCGTGAATGGTTGGTTGTCATTTGTGTGGCTCCACAGTGCACCAGCATTGCAATTTGAGTGTCCCCCGCCTCTCGCCTGTAGGCTCCAGCAACCCCCCGTGACCCGCAGAAAGCAGAAGAAGTTGATAAGAAGCAGAGGAATGAATGAATTAATATCTTTTAATGGAGATGTAGGACATAGTAAATACTCAGATTGCTCCATCAGGGGTGCATTTTCCTGAATACAGAGAATGGTATTGTGTAAGTTGGCGCTGTTGATTGCAACTCATATTTATTTTAAATACAAGAAAATTAAATTTTCAAAATAAAAGTTCTTAAAATTCTCATAGTGTTTAAAGGTTCTTTTCCTGTACATAGGCAGTGTATTTTTAATATTTTTTGGAATAAAATTTGAAAAGTCCTAAACAAACCCATAAATTAAGTGGAACTTGAGCTTCAACTTTTAACTGTCATACATGTCAACACTCATAGAACATTTCTCAGTCTGGATTTCCTGTGTTTAAAAGTTCCTTCAGACATTTAATAATTTCAGTTAATTTCACTCCATCTATCAACTCCCATGCAAATGACCTGATGACCTGGAGTTAAATATTGCTTTTGCATTTTTTAAAATATAATGGTTGAAAACATTTTGCTTTTAAACTTTTAAAGTTATTATTTTTGTAGAATTTTTTGAAACATCTAAAACATTTTCTGTGTAAGCTGTGGGGGTCAGAGTGTGACAAAATTGAGATGTATTAAATATGGAAACAAAAACAAAATCAAAAAGGTTCCACAATAGCAAAAGGCAGTCCTTTGGTTCTTAAATTGTGTGTAGAAAGATTTTTGAAAAAACTGGTCAGCAGTTGAAAAAAAAAAACAGTCACCAGAAGATTGAGTCCATCTTGTAACCATCCATCCATCCATCCATCCATCCATCCATCCATCCATCCATTCATCCATCCATCCATCCATCCATTTTCTTGTAGGTAAGACAATTGCAATCACCTTGTTTTAAGTCTCTGAGGGTCTGCTGGAGCCTATCCCAGCTGGCTATGGGTGAAATGTGGGGCACACGCTAGACAAGACGCCAGCTCATTGCAGAGATCATGTAACTAAAGAAATAAAATAAATAAAAATGTTGTATAAAATCTCTGAGTAGAACAAATCACAATTCCACTTTTCTGTTTTTGTGCAGAAAGTTTATTGAGAAATCAAAGTCTTCTAGAGTTAAACTCTAGAAGTGAAAAGTAACGGATGGACGGGACACCGATTCACTGGAGACACTGAACATCCTCACTGCTTATAAAAAAGAACAACATAATGTCATACAGTGATATTTGTCTACAGTACATATAATCAAGTGCTGGATGCTGAGGTGAGAGAATCATCCATGCCACCTCCAAAGTTACCACAAAGTTAAAGGATATTCTAAAATGTCATTGCACAGTGTGACATGAGTACACCTACAACCCATTGCAGATTGCAGTGTATTGATCGTCAAATCCCCAAACGGTGCCTTAATCAATACAGCAGACAAAGTAAGTAGACAGGGGAAGGGTGTGTGTGAGACACAAAGCCAGGATTAGGCCTGATTAGGGCAGTTTTAACATTTCCTGCTGATTGGGGCCAATGGAACTGACCGCTAATTAACTGTGAAGTGTGGCCGGCCGTACAGACAGGACAACGGCAGGAGGAGCGAGGCAGCCCAAACTCACCCCCTCCTTCTGGTTGTCCCTTTCTCCCTCCCTAGTCCACTCACTACCCCCACAAAAGGGTCTGGGGGTCTTTGATTGGCTCTGCTGTATTGTGGAGAGGAGAGTTGAAAAAGAGTCCCATTTCCCCTTTGCTGTGCCACAACCCCCTGCCGGGTGGAGTCAATGTACCCTTTCTGTGCCTGCGTATGACCAGCTGGCTACATCGGGGCTAATAAACACTCAAGATCCACTGGCCAGTATGACTCCCAGGCTCTCTGAAACACAGCCTTTGTCCCACGTGGTTTGTGCCCTAATTGGCTTGCACAGACAAATTCTCTGCGTGATTGTTGTTCTTGTTGCACTGATGAGGTTTTAACAGACAGATAATACAAAGAAGATACAAGTTACGAGTGAATAATAGACTAAATAACCTGCCAAAATAATAGAGGGAGACTCAACTTGTTTTTTTTAAAAATGATGGAGACATGTACAGTTCTCACACATCACAAAAACCATCTTTAGATTGAAATATAAAAGAGTAATTCAGTAAATATACCAAACGTCAATTCCAGTCCATCAAATTATTTCAATACACAGTATCCAACATGACATTCAGATTTTCATAATGTCTGTCCTGTCACAGAGGTAGATGTGATTTGTGAAAGGATATGCCAAGTTTTGGCCATTTTTGTTCAAACACTGGACTTCATGGACCTATGCTAAAATAAAGGCCATCACAACCTCTTTGAAAAAGTTTTAAAAAAGAACAATAGTTTTGGTCCTGTTCTATCTGTTATCTCCTGGACCCTCAGATTTGATTCTGGCGAACTTGACGATATGTTGAGAGCCACTCTTTTACATACAAGCGGGGACCTCAACCAAATCTTGACTCAAATGACTTACAACAATATTAGACATTTTAAAAAGAACCATCTTTAAACCAGGAAGCCAATAGTAACAGTCAGCGATGAGATGACGTGTCAATTTCAAATGATGCAATTTGCGGAATTAAAAGGGATAAAGATGTGTCACCACATTTCCCTTTCCTGCCTCCACCCTGGACCCCCTCACTGCAGCGACTCAAGTAGGGAGCGTAAAGGAACATGGGATTTGAGGCGTAATCCTGTTTGTCCTCGGGGTCACATGCTCTACAGAGTTGAGATTGTTGGCTACAGTCTGGAAGTTTATTGGAGGGACAAACAACGGTCTAATTGTAATTCCCTCTGGAGAGCAGTCAGTGTCTCCCGCTGAATGCTGGAGAGGAGACAGGTTGCTGCAAGATGATAATTGAAAAGAAAGTGGGTGGTCCTCTTTGGCCCCTGTGGCCCTTTGGGATGGTTATATTGAGACTACTGCATGTTTTGGAGGGACAGATTACTGAATGTTATATTTGAAGAAATGATTATGTCCTTCAGGGCTTAATTTGACAGACGTAGTTGTTGAGTAGCGGCTCTGTCTGTTGTCTTTTGCCCTTCCCGTCAATTTGTGTGTTCTGTGTGCGTTTGCCTGTTTGCTGTTGGATCATTGCCCACCATTAACTCACAGATCATTTTAACATGCATGAAATGCCATCCTTGAATTTTCCATTTCACAATCTTTTTTTTTCTTCATTTTTTTTAAAATTTACTACTAGTCTGGATTCTGACTCGTTTGTGTGCTACGTGTTCACTGCATATGTACTCATATCAAATTAAAATGTCTGTAGCTAAGCAGGCTGAAGCGGAACTGATTTGGTTTATCTACAAAAAGAATCCTGACAATAACAACTAATATAACAATGCACCACTCACACTGATAATATGCCCTGCCAACACACATACACACACACCGATCTTATCCACTGCGTACCTACATTGAACTGCTCTTCAGCCCGAGCCCTATTAACCAGTAATCCGCAGACTGGCAGCTGGCCATTACTGTGGCAACGGTGAGCTGGGAGAAAAACGCTCGCTAGTTCAAAAGTAAAGACCAGTGTTATGAATGACGGAGAAGAATTGTCCTGTAAATGTGTCCGTTCATATTTCTGGACAAAAATTTGATGTCTCGTTTTTCATTTTCACTTGAACTCTATAGGCAACAACTTTCTATCTATCTACAGTATCTTTCAGGCTGGCTGATTTTCTTTTTTTTTGTCTTTCTGGCAGATTGAAATCCATTGTGAGGATGGAGTAGAATTATATCCTGTGTAGCTCCACCGACAAAACAGACAGTCAGGAGTAAATGTAGGTATTTCAGTACTTAAGCGGAGTCACCATGACAATTTACTACACTGTTCTTCATAGGTGTGTGAGGTCAACTAAAAAAAAACACTTATGGAATCATATTCATTTTACAGAAACACACAAATCTACCAGGCATATTGCATGAAAGCACATTCCTTTACAATTCCTGAAATAAAATCAATACAGATACTTTCCACACTTTTCAGTGACATTGCTTTTATGTGATATTATAATCTGGACAAAGTTCAGACATCACTTCATGCATTTTAACGTGGAGATGAAATGTATTCCAACAAGTGTAGCGATGTGTTTAAATGAAGGAAAAGTCTATCGCTGCATGTGTTGTTTCAATGCCACATGCTCTCACATACGTCTCAGTCAGTTATTGAAACAGGTCCCTCCTCGCCTCAGTGGGGACTCCCTGGCCGTAATAGATTTCAGAATTGGCTAAAGTAATTTTCCTGAAGAAGTTTGTGGGACTTAATGAGGCATAACTAATGGAGGTCCCACAATCATCAGTGCCATGTTGGAACCACTGTGGCGGGACAGAGCAGCCATTGATTCTTGCTTCAAACCTCTTGAGTTCCTAATCAGCTTCTTTGGTTGTGCGTTTCAGGCCTGACAAACCTATTGTCGGCCTGTGTCACTGGAGGTCAGTAGTTATTAGTGGCAACTGAAAACAGTTTCTCTAACTACTTATGAGCGAATTGAATAACATGCATAGGGAGACTTTGAGGGGGGATTACTGGCGGTGCAGAGAGTCCAGCCGGCGCAGAAGAGAATGTGACATGGTTTTCTAATAAGGGATGCTGCCCCCAACTACAGCCTCTACCATCACACCCACCAGCACACACACACACACACACACACACACACACACACACACACACACACACACACAAACACACACGCACACGCGCACACACACTCACACGCACATGCGCACACACACACACACACACTCACACACACACACACACACCTCCATCCTTCATCATCAACCCTTTTGCAAACATTTGCGAATAGTCTTCAAAATGTTGGACCTGCAACGCCACATATTGCTAAAATGCTATTCATCATAAGAAAAAGAAGTAGCCATAGTGAAAGTCCCAGAATAGCATGTAATTATGGTCGTGAGTGCGTCTGCATGTGCGTTTCAATTCTCGTCATCATGAAACTAAATGCAGCGGTAAAAGTGTGCCGTATATTAAATTTCATGGAAAGCTATTGGAGTAAGAATTGCTTTCAGAGTCCAATGACCTTCTTGAAATGTTTTCCCTATGTAGAAATATGATTACTTGCAGGCTATTTTTTCCATTTGAAAATGACAGGAATTAGGGAACTTTTTTTTTCATACACGCCAAGACTTGCAGACTAGCCGTGATTCATTCTGTAGAAACCAAACAAGTCCAGCGAGCACAGATTTGTCGCAGAAAAGAGAAAGATTCTCCTTGGCAGAAAACGATGGCAATACACTAATTAAAATCTCGCTGGGTTTCTCTCAGAACTTGCCAATTCAATGCAATCAATTGCACAAAGAAAAGAAAAGCAAATCTCACCTCCCCTAATCATTTCGATGGGGCAAAACTTGGCGACTGTTTCTGGAGAGACGAGGTGATGGCACTGCATCTGACTTTATATCCATTAATGATGTCTAGATGATACACCTGGGTGTAAATTATGAAACACAATTTCATAAATAGTATTTACCTGTGTATCTATTTACCTGTGTATACTCTTTTTCTGTATTCCATTCAGAAACTGGCCCACTCTACGGTTTTGTTTTCACTGTTAAACGTTTTCTAGTTAAGACAGAAAACATGAAGCAATTTTCTATGTTAATCTACAGTGAAACTAAACACAAATAAACAAAAAATGAACAAAAACAAAACAGAATGTAGAGTGATGTGTATGATGAGGGTTATATGTTTGGACTATTTCTGTGTAAACTATGCAGGCAATAATGTTAAACCCTTGCCAATTAGCGCTCTCTAGGTTGCTAGGTCGCCATGGTCAATTGGGGAACACATCAATAGGACTTGAAAAGGTTTTTCTGTGATCAGACCTTCTGACATATTAAGTAGAATAATGGGAAGGAAGGGGGTTGGGGGGTTGGGGAGTTGCAGAGCAAGGCTTTCTTCTATATTCACATTATGCAGTACAACATGCAATTACATGAGAAGAATAGTGTAAAAAATTCTTTACATCATTGAAACAAAATATGTCCCTCTTCATGCTCCGCAATGACAGTATATGTGGCATTGAAGTCTGCCAGCTCTGATGGAAAAATGTGTAAAAGAGGCAATTTTGTATTAGATGTTTGCGTGTGTGAATGTGGGTTGCATGTGCGTCGATTTGAATGCATGCATGTACACATGTGTGGGCAGGGTTGTTGTTAACATCGACAACCTTTTGCACGGTCTCTGCAAAAACACAGCAGCTGCAACCTGCAAAACTTTGCAGACAGAAATGATGATGCTGCACCAATTACAGTGTCCAGCCTGTCTCATATATCCTTACAAAGAGAGGTACCCCACAATAAACTGAGAGGAGCAACAGGCACAATGGCCAGTGATTACCAAGCATAGCCTATTAGTACGCCATAACTATGGCTATTCAAAGGAGAAAAGAATGCTTTCACCTCCACTTTCATTTCATGTGGTACACCATGAAATTCTTTGTTAACAGTTCATTTATGTCTTCTATTTAGAGACAAAATATATTAGAAATGTCTTGCAGCATCAAAATGTATATTGTGGAATGCATTTCTCCTTGTAATGCTCATTTCAAACTACCTCGTGATGGAGTTGCAAAGCTCAACTCCAAATGTCAGGTGCATATTGGCTCTGACGCTTCCTTCGAGTGTAGGGATGATCGCACATATACATACAGCTGCCAGGTATGTGAAGGGTTTGAAATGGGGGCTCTCCAAGGTCTCCACTGAGACACACTGATAGCCATCATCATCATCACATGGTGTCATCAGCAAGGGGATTGAGAAGTAATTTTCAAACGTGTTTAAATGACCACAGGAAATGAAATGTTACATCCCTTTATCAGCAAATGCTTGGACAAAAAATTGTTTTGGAGGACAGAAGCAAAGGGGAACTCACAGCGACGCTAAGTGAAGTCCTTTAACACTGTGGAGTTTGTGTGCACAAATCAATCATCTGTAACAGAGATTGATCAGATTGAGACTCAGCTTGGGGAAAAAAGGTTTGCACTGCGGAGCATTTGAAACAGAAACAGTCTCAGAGAATCTTTCAGGGAATAAAAATAAGCCTCTTACTGTCACGCAAAACCAGAATAACACAAAGTACTCACAATATTTGAATTACCAGAGGGTCGGTCTCTGAGAGTCTTTGGGAAGAATTCTTAAATAATTTTTGTAATGCATTTTTGAAATTCCATTTAAATCCTTCTGATTCAATCAAAAATAAAACCCGGACTCACGTTTAAATAAATTAGATTTAACTTAGAAGTTAACAGGTCTTTAAAATTTTCACATATTGAAAATTATTGATTTAATTTGACATATTTATTATATTGTCAACAAGAGTACCCTAAACCCAAATATTATTATCACGGACACCAAGCCTAACTTTAACTTTACACGAAACGAGAGGAACTTATGTAACTTAGTCGAAGATAGATTAGGAAACATTTATATATTCGTTTTTATTTTTATTTAGATTGAGGTTAAAATTGCTTTTTGATGAATGTAGAACTTTTAAACTAACGAAGTTCTGCGCGTACTAGCAATAATAATAATAATAATAATAATAATAATAATAATAATAATAATTGTTATTATTATTGTTATTATTATTATTGTTATTATTATTATTATTATTATTATTATTATTATAGTAATAAAAGAGTTTTATTAAATGCCGTATAATATTTATTACCGATGTTATCGTTGTTAAAATAATTGGTAGTTTTTTTCATAGAATATCGTAGTGATACGGAACTTGATCAATTCCACTGCGGCTCCATTGAACACAATATACGACTGATCAGTTTATTCGAAAAATTAACACTCAGTATTAAAAATGTATTATTTATTTTTTTATATGAAACCTGTCAGGTTCTGTAGGTGGTTTTCAAAGGGGGTTTGCCCGGTCTTCGAGTCTTACAGACATTCTCCATGAAAGGCGGCCCTCAAAAATGTCAGCTGAACAATGCTGGCTCCCTCATCGACCTTGCTTTCCAGCTCAATTTGGTCTCAATCACAACATAATGAAAATGCACTCTAAAAATTACTTCTTGAGGAAAAGCTCTCACACTTCAAGTTATTTATTGTTAACGTTCACTTGGTTTTGAAACATATACAGCAGCCATCACGCATTTGTTCCTTTTTTAACTTACAAAAGAATAAAGAAAACATGAAGGTGGACGTAATAACGATTATTATACAGTTAAACGTCTTCTTGTGTGTTAGCCAAATATACAAGTCCCTACTTTATTTATTAAGTCTAAATGAATACATTAGTTTACAATATTAATATGATAAAATACCAGGTTATCACCGCAAATGAGGAGTGGTAGTTAGTGTACTTCAGACATGATCCCACCTTACTCCAAGTCCGCACTCTAATGAAGCAGCATTCCTTTTTGTTTCAACAACATAGACTACGTTTAAACATCATGAGGAAGGTCCAAAACATGGTTTACGAAAGGTCCAGGAACGACACAATTGCTTTGAAGGGCAGCCATTTCTGCAACGTTCAAAAATAGACTCCCCTCTTAAAGATGTCAAAAAAATATGCCCTGATCAGCTGGTGCGCCTCTGCGCCTTGTCCCGCTCCACCACCGAAGGCCCACATGTATGTGTGTGTGTGTGTGTGTGTGTGTGTGTGTGTGTGTGTGTGTGTGTGTGTGTGTGTGTGTGTGTGTGTGTGTGTGTGTGTGTGTGTGTGTGTGTGTGTGTGTGTGTGTGTGTGTGTGTGTGTGTGTGTGTATGTATGTATGTATGTATACATATACATACATACATACATATGGGCTTATCCGCAGTTATAGAAAGAGTGACAGTAACTGTAGTGAGTCCTACCACGTCCTGCCGTACAGGAGGTTTGAGCTGACCATGTTACTGGTGTAATCTACAGCAGACGTGTCTATCTGGGCCATGTTGAGCTGGCTGTGCAGTGAGGGGGGGCTGGGCGACATCTCCTCCAGGTCCAAAGCGTTCACCTGCTGCTGGTTTTGATGCTGGGAGAGGCTGCTGGTCGGGGATGCGAGCACAACTCCGTTCTGTTGTTGACTTTGTTGTTGGTTCTGTTGGACCTGTTGCTGATTCGGCGTCGGTGTGTTCGAGCCGTTCTGACACGGTTTACCGTCCTTTACCAGAACTGGCACGGCTACGCGCCGCGGGGACTGCGCCTGCTGTTGGCACAGGTTGCCGTCCTGTTGCTGCTGCTGTAGCTGCTGAGCTGCCTTATCCTTGGCCTGGCGCTTCATCTTGTACCGGTGATTCTGAAACCAGATCTTCACCTGGGTCGGCGTCAGGTGGATCATGCTGGCCAGGTGTTCCCTCTCGGGCGCCGATAGGTATTTCTGTTGCTTAAACCTCCTCTCCAGCTCGTAGACCTGAGCCTGCGAGAACAGAACCCGCCGTTTCCTCCTGGGCGCAGCGTGGAGAGCTGGCATGGATTTGGTGGCGTCTGCCATTCCTGTGAGACTCCCCATGCCGGTCATGTTCATACCTGTGGAAGGTCCCATGAATCTAGAAACTTAAAAATATACATACATATACGTGCATTCATTAAACAGAAGAGGAGAACACTATTTCGCCTTTATTGATTATTGGCTTTTGTAAGTGTTAATTACGAAAGTTGGAAAGAATTAGTTTTACTATACTAACAATAATAAAATAATAATAATAATAATAGTAAAATAATAATAATAATAATAATTATAAAATAATAATAATAATAAAAACAATAATAATTACAAAAAAGTCGAACCATACTTGAAAGAATGATCTCCTTTTCAGTTTAACAGTCATACATTGTGATTTAAAATTAAGGATTTATCACAATAGTGTAGAATATTTATATCCCTGTTCGATAAAATAATCCAAAATTAAATATTTTAAAATTCAAATATTAAATGCTTTGCTTTTTCCTCTCTCGTAAAAATTGCACTTTTATTTATTTATTTATTTATTTCCATTCCAATGACCGAATGCAGTATCTCAAAAGTGTGTATAAATAAAGAACTTACTTGTGGAGTATCTTGGATCGGGGTTAGCGCTGTACCACCCTGTTGCTGCTGCACTATTCCGCATGCTTTCCTGGTACGACGGCAGATCTCCCATGTTGCCAATGCTTCCATTGCAGTATCCCCCCATTGCGCTGTGGGAGAACTGGGAGACGGTGTGCGGCATGTGATAAGTGGTGGCCACGGTGGCGTTATGGCCCATAGAGTGCTGTTGCATGCCGGTCTGAGACACCTGAGGCTGTCGGTAGGCTCCCAGTGGAGAGGTTAGATTCCCTGTGCCGTCCATGCCACCAAACTTCTTGTAGGTCTCCTCGATTGGACTCAAAATATCTGTCACTGAAAAAGGCGTTGTGTGCTTTGGGCTCAAAGACATGATTCAGAAAGCAGGTAGATTTTTGTGTTCGAGCAGATCAACCGTGTTGTTGTATCGGCTCTCTCCTTGGTGGATGTCTACGTAAGAGAGTGCTTGTAGTGCGCCTGAGATCCTATTGATCGCCTTGGAGAAGGAGGCGAGCCCTGGGCGCTCTTAGCCCGGGTTTATTGGAGCCAGGAGCCAGGTTTACGACAAACACAGGGGGCGGAGCGAACTCCTAAACCATCAAACAATAGGCATTGACATTTTGGTGAAATTACTCATGAAAATATATTTTCTTTAGACTAAGTCGCATATATAGAAAAACTGACGCTCTATATTTATAATTCTGTCCCTTGTGACAACTCCACGCTGCTGAGAATAACCCATTATGTTTTGCAAATCAGCTGATCTGACAACATATCTATTTTGCGTCAGTAGGGAATTCCACTCTTTCTAGAAACTTTGAGAGCACTTTGAACAGACATAAGGGCCACAGAGTATCATCAAAGAGGTACAATGAAGTTTTATGACCGACTCATTTATGCTTCTTAAGCATCATTTTTACCACACCAAAGAGGGACAAGTCCAATAAACTCCAATTGACAAAAAAGCTGAAAAGGAGCGGCGGTAGAGACACAACCTGTGAGTACACCTATACCTAAATAAGGAACAGGCGAGGCAGAGAAATATTTATGAACTAGATCTGATCGTTCTACTGCAGTCTCTCTTGTACTTATTCCTCATGGGAATAATTTAGACCTCACAATATAATATACATCTATTATTTAAAAAAAAATCAGTTGATTCATTAGACGTAATGAAATTTGGTGACAATATTGTGAGCCTCAAACCCTCGAATCTGGGCATCCCGCATTAAAGGCTCTTTGCAGTCTTGACCTGACATTGTAATCTGTGAGCAAACTGACTGGCGCCAGGGGAGGAATCAGAGGAAGGGAGGAACAACAGGAGGGTCATGCGAGAAAAGAGGTACTACAAATTGTAATAATGAGGTAAAGCGCTAATATAGATGCACGTTATAACCTAACATGTGTCCCCTATGGATTTATGGCACATTTTTTTGCCTATAGCTAGTAACCAACAGAAGTGTGCATACATTTATCATGCAGCGCATCACTATCAGCACCTTACTGGCGCAGGTGTGCTGCAGTGAAGTTGTTTTCCAGACGTGAAATGTTATCATCTTCCTTCGAAGGAAGGAAAACACTCGTCTGCATGAAGTCACTAATGCAATTTGGCATAGCATGGCACCAAGTAGCTGCCTTCTCTAATTGAGCATTTGAAGATGTGACATGGTCAGCCATCAATTATAGCGACATATCAAGAACACCAATCTCCGGTTAAGTTGATTGTAATAAATTAGAGATCTTATGCAGATTTCAGTAGCCGAATTACTTCTACCCTTTTCCTCAGATGCCTGGACTCCACGGCGGATTTGAATTGAAGTGCTTGGACTTTATCGTTGCTGAGGAAAACAAAACAATGCGTGCGTATTCCAAAGTCAGCTGGCGATGTCAGAAAGACACTGAAGAAGAAGGGAAAAAAAAAACATGAATCTTGAAGGCTTTAAAATCTGTCTGAGAGGATAAGTTCAAAAGGTTTTCACAAAAAACATTAAAATTTAATATTATAGACAAAATATCAATGGTTAGAAAGACAATTAACTTCCTACATAAATTTCATGCGTGCAAATATTCATCTGCCTGTCCAGAATCATGTGCGCCTTTTCGTCTGTTTTCACAGAGGCAGCATGTCGGCTTTTCAGGGCCAAAAGAAAGGTAGGCCTCGGCCCAGACCTCTAACATTATGTAAATGAGACAAACCTCTCAACCTTGTGGATTACTGAGTCAGAGTGCAGGACCCTGAACCACAGACCCTCCACGTTGGGATCACATAAAAATCTGGAGCTGGTTAGCTGCATGCTTATGAGAGCCCATAGTTCACATTAATATAATTTTCAAACGAGTTAACTTCCATAGAGTGAACATGATGTGATCAGTGGAAGTGGAACAAACGGACGCGCCAAAGAAGCTTTGAAGAAGGCCCAGCAAAGGTTTGTTTACGCATCTTGCATCTTTTTCGAGAAAATCATTTTAATCAGAAGCCTTTTTGGATCCGTTTTAGAGCTTGGTGTTGCATTACAGTGTAGCCAGTGTCTGTGATACTTACTAATAAATAGCATACAATTTATTGATTCATCTCAGCTACAAGCACAATATCTTGGTTACTGCAAGGCGACGGCAAAATATTTTATATTCCCAGAACTACATACGGGGACGACGTGAAAACCTGCTTTGCAGCTGATTGGTGTTACCTGCAATTAAATTTTTAAATGCTGAGCTTTAATTTTCAGACTTGTCAAACTTTCATGGAAAATATTAAACAAGCTTGTTTTTCCCCCCAAAAAAGACTTAATGTCTAAAGTAAATATTAAACGACAGTAAATTGTCCGTTTTTTATGTATGCAAGAAAAAATCTGGTGACATGCAAAAGTAGCCTCATGTATCAAAGAAAAAGGATGTTTCATATGGACATTACAACCAATTTCCCATTATGTGAAATCTAAGCGTTCAGCCGGCCACTTAGATGTTGTTATCAGAACAAAATAATTGACCATTTACGCCTATATAGATATATTATAGACAATCTTTTTCCGATATCATCTTTGTTCCCCACCCCCTACAGCACAGCAGATGGACCAAAGCATCAGGTTGGTGAATTTCTATTCTCCATCTCGTCCTTGCTATACCCTGAGAGATGTGGAGAGATAGTTGAAGGACCAGGGTCCTGACCTGCAACTCGCAATCTCAGTGACCGAGTAGAGTGAAGAAGACGTGGTTATTTATTTAGTCTCACGGGCCTCACATGGTTAATCTGCCTTTTACCTTATAAAGCGTGTAAAATGCTCAGACGTAAAATAAAATAAAATAAAAGACAATGTGTAAAAACAATGAGAGGTTTCCAGTTGTTTCTTCGTCTTTCTTTTAGTAAAGTTCAGATTAGAATGTGAAAAAATAATAAAGAAATACATTAATTAACGGTTTTATTGTGTCACTGCTGTAGATTAAATCTGAAGTGCACAACTATAAAAAAAAAAAAAACAATTCCACCAAATTTTTGAGCGCGTAATTTACGCACAACCTGTGTACACATTTACTAGTCGTCTTCGCCACCTCGGTTTACTGTTAGATTTGTAAGGATTTGTCTTTACTGAAGAAAACGATAAGTCTGTTTTCTAAAACGTTTAGACTGTTTTTTTTAAAGTAACGATTAATGGCGTGGTTTGCTTCGCAAAGTATGTTTTTTTTTTAAAATCTCTCTTATCCGGATTGTAATTAGTCAAAATCTAAATCTGAAGAGATATGTTTATCGATTCCATTAGATAAGATACCAAGCAAGAGTCCTCTAATTCTTGTGGATTCTTTAAAATGAATTTAATGTCCGGCAATCATGGAAAATCAATTTCTTATTGTCATTTGTTGGCGCACAAAAAGCGGTTTAGGTCAGTGACAGAAATATAGGCTCATAGCAAATTGTTGGAAGATCTACAAGATAGTTTCTTCCAAAACATTGAAAGACGCGTCCGTGCGTCATTACGCATGAGATGTAACACGTTATTTAGTTTTTTGATGTAGTAGAAACGAAACCAAAACTTCAATTATTGACAATGAAACCGCTGTCGCAACATGACAAATTGATCATCGTATAGAAGTGAATATTTCAAACTGATTCGTCTTATGGCCGGTCTAATTGTTGAATTGGTATGGAACTGTGTGGACAAAAATTCCACACCTGCAAACAGCGTAGAACCATTTAGATCAAATACTTTCTCTCCTCTTAAATCGCCGAACAGTGTGAGAGTGAAAAGCGGGCAGGTGCATATCTTTCAGCTGCACTACTTGAAACGGTGCGGTTCCTTGGCTAAGTAGGCTAAAGGTCCTCCCAAGAGGAGAAAGTATGTGACAGGCCTCTTGAAGACCGTATTCTTCTGTAGGAGTTTTCTTTCATTCACAATTAATGTCGCTTGATGGACGAAATGATGCTAATAGGGCACCAAAAAACAGAGTATGGACCTGTACAGGATGCTGAGCAGAATCTAGGATCTGGAGAAAGAAGAAGAATTTCTAGCAGTATTTCAGCAAATAAGATATTCTTTAGACTTCATTGTATGATGTGATGAATTCATTCACGAAGATAATGTTTTATCCACTGAGAACAAAATAGAATTAAATTTGAGATTAATGTAGTTTAATTTTTAATTCTGTTCACAATGCTATTGGTAGCTGTCGAAGCCAATTATTGAATTTTGTTAAATCCATGTCTGCCTCACTTGTCGAGGAACAAAGTTTTTATGAAACTTTCAAGCCATCGCAGTGAGATGCCAAAGAAAACGTCTAGTATATGATACCATCATTTTAAAATCATAATGCAAAATAATAGGGCAACTATTAGTTTGCCACTTTTGACGGAGGAGAGAAAATCACAGAAATGATTCATGATAAGTTATTGCTTTCAGAAAGACATTTTGTTCCTATAAGCTCGCAGTCATTCATCCTGATGCGCCTTACTTCAGGTTGTTTGCTCTGTTGTTTCTTGCTTGACAAAGGATTAGACTACATGGTGGTCATCAGTCAGTGCCCCCATACCTTATATTGTTTGTTCAGAAAACTAAAATAATTTACATTGAGTTACAAACATTACGTTTATCAGATGTTGTGTTTATTGTGACAGTAATCATAAACTGAAAATGTAATTACCTTACACACTTCCAGCCCATAATATCACGTGACTCAGAACTCAAATGTTTGCTGAGAGCTCTCATTTTCTTTCTAAACGTTAATGTGATCGATCTTAGGGAGTTGTATTGTATGTAAGTATTTTTCCAGATCATAATCTACATAAAACAAATACATAAACAGCAAAATACTCATTTAAAAAATGTAATTCTATCCTTCTCTTTGTCACCTTGCACCACTTTTTCAAAAAGCCAGCAAATTCCATCTTTCTGGGTTTGTAACAGATTGAACCACCGGAAAATGTTTTGGACTCAGGGTTCTGTGAGTGCTGCTTTCATCTGCATTGTTTGGAGTGGCAACAATTTAACAAAACTGCTCTTCTCTGCAGCAATTATAAAAGCACAGCATCAGATTAATGCAGATTAACAAAGTTCTGGGGGTGCCTGGTTCGTCCACTTCTTCGCTGCATTAATTGTGGCGGCAGTGAGGGCAGGTAAACAAAGCTGTTAGGGAGAATGGTGGTGACTCAGCCACGGCTCACTCTTTGTTGGTTACTCATATGGCAAAAAAGGCCTCCACCAATCCATTCCTGCGTCAGTCACCCTTGGCAGGCGACTCTTATGGTAAAGTGATGTCAATTTGATAACATATCTTACAATGGTCATTTCAATATACTGTACATTTTATTGATACACTTGTGTTTAGGCAGCGGACGGTCACCAAATGAGATCACCAATGACACACACTATTTGATAACTTCAAATGGTGTTTCCTGACACTTGAATTTTAATATTTTGACAAATTTGTATCACACTAAATTAGATCAAACAATAACCTTAAAGAGTGCATAATTTGAAAAAAAAATTCTTAGTTTTCTGTCAAATACAATGACAAAAGTATTTATTGTTAAAAATTCCTCACCTTTTTGGCATTATTGTATTGTGTAAATTGTGTACTCCTTCAAGTCATTTCCATTATCTAGCTGGGAAGTTTGAATTCTGTTGCCATAGAAATAATTTATACAAATCGTTTTAGACAGACACCATGTATGATAGGAGAACTAATAATAATAATAATAATAATAATAATAATAATAATAATAATAATAATAATAATAATAATAATAATAATAATAATAATGTAATGTGTTTTACACTCTGAATACTGCAGATACCAGCAGCATCAATCTCCATCGAGTGTTAACTGATGTTCATCTATGCCAGGAATTCATTTATTCTGCTTGTTTTTATCATAACTGTGAAGAGATGTATCTGTAATCAAAAGTTTCAGAGCGCTTTGAGTGCTGTGTGTGGAGACGGAAACTTTTAAAATAGCTTTGCAGCTCAGCAATGGAAATGTGAACAGAAGCTGCATATCAATGCAGTATTTTTACCTGTCTGTTTATACCCACTTTGGGATGCTTTTATGCAGTAGGCCACCTGATAGCCTACTATTATTTAGATAAATCCAAGTAAGAAATCACAAAAGTACTTCATGTTCTGAATGTACTGATATCTACAAGCACTATTCTGCAATTTACTATGAAGTTTAGAATATAAAGCCAAAGCCCATTTTTACTGCTTGGTATAAAGGATTTAAAGTGTGTGCACTCCCTGAAGCCTCAGCTGTGTGCTGATGGGTTAAAACTCATGAGGCTGAGACATTTTTTGCAGAACTATTTAAAAAATATTTAAGACTAAACAGACATTATACATATTTTATATTTTTATATTATAAAATAGTTTTATTAATTACACGTGTACAGAGCCGCAACTGCTGTACTTCATATACTGCAGTTTCTGAATGAAACATCGGAATATTTTTTCCAAATTTGTAGTTTTGTGCTTATTCCAGAATTATCTTTTCAACATCATTACAAATGGGTTCTATAAATTCACATGTCTTTGTCCAATAAAACAAAAGATTAATTCATATGAGCCATTTCAAATAATATGTTTTTGGTTTTATCAGTCAGTAAGCACAATGTTTTTGTTGTTTTTTACTTTCATGTTATTTTTTTAATATCATTTTATTTAACTCTTTTTTTGTTTGTTATTTAAAACAAACAACTGCAAAAAACCAATGGCGATTAATTGTACTTTTAAAACCTCTTTAATCAAAACTTTAAGTTCCTGTATAACTCAACTTCAAACAGAAAGAAACAAAAAAGGCATTTTGGTTTCAGTGGCTTGTTCAAGGCCATTGTTTGTTTTCCATGATGACTTTGAACCAAAACAATTCAGCCATCATTCTGACAAATGGCTGTTGCTCCGATATACACTATATGCATATGTACTATTTTGGCAACAGGTTGTTAGTTATAGGGTTCACTTACCAACCTGCAGCTCAAGGACACCCATTATTATTTAGTATATGCACTGACTTAAGATAATAAAGTATCTTATATAACTCTCTGTTCCAAACCACTGGTCCTTGCAAGATTTTTATTAGCTGTTCATAAACATCATATGGTTAATATCATTAGTGGCATTAATGGAAAATATGAAACCATAATATATTGGCATGCAATTCCTTAACTCACATATTAACACTTTTGTTGCCTTACATCCTCACAGAATTCCTGAAGTTTTGGTTTTGGTATTTTAGCCCTTTTTTTTTAGTGGCCCCATCTGGTTACTCCTGCACAAAATTACTAGGTACTCCAGGGCTTTGAATTTAACATAATTTCACCCCAAGTCATGGCATAGATGGGAATCCAGTATAAAATGTTGGTTTGTAGCCTTTTCATATTGTGCAGCACAGTCATATTAAAATATTTGTAGTGCACACATGCAAAACTGTTAAAATGATTTGTGAGTAAGTACATTAGATGCTTTCAGCACTTCCCCGGTGGCCATTTGAGGAACTGCAGCTGGAAAAATGTCTAATTTGAGTTTTTCTTCACTTCAGCGGTTAACCTACCCTTTATCTTCATGTTTTCCACCAAATAAATCTATTTATGGTACGTTAAGCTGAAGTAAGTGAGGTAGGTGACAATGATGTGTACACATATCAAGAAAAAGTATTAAGCATGACTGGCTTTAATTCAATACATCAAATGAATTATTATGTGATGACATTATCTGTCATTAATGATATGATTTAGATTTTAATCGTTGCTGAGACTCAGGCAACCTTGTTTCCCATGTAATTTGCATCTTTTTACGTGTGACATAACAAAAGTCTAATTATATTCATGAATTTTTCAATCAAAATGTTTTCTTTTCCTTGAGGTGACATATTAACTGCAGCCTCCCAAAATACATAATTTTATATGGTTCACTATTTGTCTGACAGCCTTTACAAATCATTGAAGAGTTGCACATCCCATTTCACCCATCACACCTTTACTGCAGGTTGTGTATTAGTGAGGAAATTATAAAAATATTAAGTAAATAATAATAATGTTAAAATGACACGTGCAGTTCAGGTTCATTAAGTTACAGCCTGAGTTAGTGTTATCTTCCAGTGTATTAGTTATTACATTTCTCCGTGAGGCTGGTATATACAGTATATCATTTTCTGTGGTAACATTATAATTAACTCTATTAGTGTAACTATTATCTTATATTTATATTATAACAGAAGTCTTCTTCTTCTCCTTTCGGCTTTTCCCTTCAGGGGTCACCACAACGAATCCGTTACTTCCATCTAACCCTGTCTTCTGCATCCTCTTCTCTCACACCAACTACCCTCTTGTACTCTTTCACTACATCTGTAAACCTCTGTGGTCCTCCTCTAGGCAGTTCAAAACTTAGCATCCTTCTCTCAATATAATATACCAATATATCTCTCCTCTGGACATGTCCAAACCATCTCAGTCTAGCCTCTCTGACTGAGAGAGGCCAGACCTCTAACATGTGCTGTCCCTCTGATGTATTCATTCCTGATCCTATCCATCCTGGTCACTCCCAAAGAGAACCTCAGCATCTTCATCTCTGCTACCTCCAGCTCTGTCTCCTGTCTTTTCCTCAGTTACACTCTAGAGTAGACCAAACAACATCACTGGTCTCATTTTAGCTGAAACTCTTCTATCACACCTGACACTTTCCTCCACCCGTTCCATCCTGCCTGTACACGCTTCTTAACCTCTTTTCCACACTCTCCATTGCTCTGGACTGTTGACCCTAAGTACTTAAAATCCTCCACCTTCTTGATCTCTTCTCGCTGTAACCTCACTCTTCCACTTGGGTCCCTCTCATTCACACACATGTACTCTGTCTTACTGCGGCTAACCTTCATTCCTCTCCTTTCTAGGACAAACCTCCACCTCTCTAGCTTCTCCTCCACCTGTTCCCTGCTCTCACTACAGATCACAATGTCATCTGCAAACATCATAGTCCATGGAGATTCCTGTCTAACCTCGTCTGTCAGCCTGTCTATCACCATACCGAACGAGAAGGGGCTGATCTCTGATGCAGTCCCACCTCCACCTTGAACTCCTCTGTCAATATTGTAACAGAACAATATCAGCACAAAATAACACACAAATTCTTATCAGTGTTGAAATGATTGTAAAAATAAACATATTTTTTTAATCACTATAATTGTTGAGGTGTTAGGTGGAACTGTGAATCTATGATAATAGAATTAATAGTATTTATAGTCACATTTGTACATTGATGTATTATAACTATGTTATGCATCAAGATCTAACTTGTGCAATGCTACACATCCCAAAATTCCCACAATTCTTTAAGACAGGAAAATTAGGGAGGCAGACAGAATAACAGAAATGTAACTATTAGTTGACAGACGAAGCACAAAATACAATATTCTTAGAAATATAATGAAAAGGCCAACAATAACAGAGCGTTGTGTTTTGTTTTTTTCTGTCTTTTTCTTTGTGTCAGTGTCTGACTTTCTGCTGCTCACTAATCACCAGTTCGTCTGGGACTAATAGTTCTCTTGTTTGTTGGTTTTGTGTCGTCCTGTTTCAGTGGTTCTTTCTCTCTGGAAGGATGTCAGCTCTCTGTGCTTGGCCATCCCTGAGGACGCTTGATGTCATCTTGTCTACCTGATCATTACGCTACCTGCTCTCCTCCACAATGCTGGCCTCTCACTGCTCAGCCACTTGAAATGCTTGGTTGGCCTCTTCTCTGAAACCATCATGAAATTGTGTGTTAAAATGCTGCAGTCTGTTACTCCTCTCTCCTCCCTCCAGCCATGTGTGCAGGAGCCAGAAAAAGATTCCTCCACTCGAAGGCCGCTGCTCACTCAAACAGAAAACACACAAAACATCCTTCAGACGTTTGCCACCACTCTCAGAGCTTTTATTTGATTCATTGATCTTTTAGCACATTGAAGTAAATTTAATACACACACAAAAAAGTTTTCATGGAGTTTTTCGTTCCTGTTTTGCGTGGAAATACTAGAAAAGTAGTAAAATAATCAGCACTGAACATACACAAAGAAATTTCCTCTCTGGTTAAAAAGATCATTTTCAAATATCACAAGAAATAGGATCATGTGACAGACTGTTTTTTAATGCACATTTCAGAATGTCTATGACAAAACCATTTCACCTTTCTTTTGTGTTGTATTGGCCAATCTCTTCCAGGAAATGTAATAAAACCATGGCTGGTTTTCATTTAGTTGCTTCATTTTCAAGTAGTGTTACTCCTCCTTTTGCACATAAAACTGATTGCTGAGCAGTTTATAGTGAAGTGGTTCCTACATACCAATCAAATAAATAATCTTTAAATATTTCAGATAGAGGTATCAACAGCAGCCTGCATATATGTCCTCTATAAGATGACTATTGTTGAAGGCCTGCTCATGAGGACTGTGGATTTGGTCCATGAACAGAATGTCACTGTACAGAACACATTATTTTAGTTTATTACAGCAAGAGAAATGACACAAAAGGAAAAAAAAAATATAAACCTGTTCTTTAAAGCATACAATAATTTGTTGTTGTTGATTTAGGGGTAGGAACTTTCAAGCCAATGGCTTCTACCCGTCAACCCTTTTTTTTCTTTTTGGATGTTGTTGATTTTCCAACGCTGATGAAAGTGAAGTCTGCTGTAATAACATGTCTGGAAAGGAAAAAATAAACTCAATAAATACATTTAAAAAACCAACTTTACCAACTTTGTTTGAAGTGAAGTGTTAACTATAATACAATTTTCACTTTAATAAAAAATAAATCATCTTGCAGTAAATCATGTTGGACTAATATGTCTTTACATGTTAATAAATATGTTTTAGCTGAACTGTCCACAGTCACGCATCCAGATGTTGGAAAGGTAACACACACACACACACACACACACACACACACACACACACACACACACACACACACACACACGCACACACACACACACACAGACACACACACAGAATAATGTCCATGACTGCTACGTGGTCCCACAGCTCTTCTGCTGCAGTCGAGGGTCAAGTGTTTTGCTTAAAAGCACCTCAGTGGTATTTTATAGCAGGACTCCTCTAACCGGACATTTGCTTCCAGGGTGTTTGAGCTCATCCGGGGAGATGAACCACTCACAGGTGTGCTTCTGTTGTTGAAGACCGTCATGGTTCTGCTGCAGCGCTGTCAAACTCATTTTCACAGAGGGCCACATCAGCATAATGGCTGTTCACAAAGGGCCAGATGTGACTAATAAATGTCACTAATTTATATATATATATATATATATATATATATATATATATATATATATATATATATATATATATATATATACACACACACATATACTGGTTCTGATTGCCGTGGGGAAATTGTAACTCAAATGTAACTCAAAGCAATGTAAAATACATGTAACTACTCATTAATGTTAAATAACTCTGAATGTATTACTTATTCATGTTGCAAACATGTTTCTATTACAACATAAGTCCTTTTAATTTTTCAGGTTATGAAAACCACAGAACTCCACCAATCAAGGATACAATTGTCCAAGTAAATAAAAAAAAGGTAGCATCACAAGTTAGGACATAAACTTTGTTCAAAACGTTTTTGTCATTGTTAAAATGGTCTTGATTACGGCCTTGTGGAAATGTAGTTTTGCTCAAAACACTCTTTTGACCTATTTATTTTTAGACATTCTGACCTTTCATGTTCTCGCGGGCCATATAAAATGATGTGGAAGGTCACACTTGGCCCCCTGGCCTTGAGTTTAACACATTTTAAACTGCATGTTTCACAATAAAATCTCATAGACACAATACATTTGCTTTTGATAAAACTATTGCACATGATGTGAGATAGAGTATGTTCTCCGTGTATTGAATTTAAAGGATGCACGTGCATCTGACCAGTTCACCTACCACCAACCAGCACACACTACACAAATCTGTGTGCACGTGCACTCATATTTTCACACTCATAAAGATTTGAAGCAGTAAACATGAGAATGAGTTTCTTTACATATCTTTGGCATTTCATTTGTATCTGAGGTGGGAGACATGACCGGCACAATCCACCGTAAATACACAACAGAATTAAAACTCATCAAAGGGGACAGTTATTATTCTTAGTACCTGGGTGGTCTCCCCGCATTCTACTTCGTAGTTTAAAATACATGTTCGTCATATCTGTTAATAACTTTTAACATCTCAAGTCTGTTTGTATCAGAGTGCAAGCAGATCAGTCTTTAATTATATCCATTCATTTGTACTTGTGATGCTTGAAAGTATGATTTAAGCTTAATGGCTTTTTTTGGAGAGAGATTGAAATGTGTTTTGTTTTTTTATTGAATGAGTCAGGCTAAAAAGATCTGTACTGATGAAAAGACTTCAGATTGTTTCAAGACAGAATAAATGATAAGAGGAAAAATACCGAGAATAAATTTTGTATTTGATGTGAATCTGATTATTTAGTAAACCAAGTCAGAATTAAGAAATAAATGAAAGTTCGGTTCATTGTTTATTTAATCATTATCTGCATTTATATTATGAGAAATTTTCTACCTGTCATGCAGGGTTTTCATCTCTTGCTCAGGAGCACGTTGGAAACATCAGCCACCATTATGATACTGGCTTGGCTTCAGACTGGCCTCGGCTCATTATTTACTGACCGTGGAAGCAGGGGGGGGCGTACGTGGAGATGAATATGGGCATCTGTGATTGTTTAGAGGGGTTTGTGGTTTCATTCCATTTCAGTTGATATTCTTTCTTGTGTCAATAATGTCAAACATTTCCAAAGGAATGAAAGAGATGACACCAAAGAAAGAAAGAAAACATGGTCAGTGGGATGTATATGTGGCCTGAGATGAATAGACTGAAGGCTATTTCTTCAGTGTTACTCATGACAAACAGCATTAAGACTCAATGTCACACATGACACAATGATGTTAGATGGTTGCGGGGCCACATTGAAATGCTGCACCTATTCAGCAAAGTCCACAGAAACCAATATCATGAAGGAGCTTTTTGTTTTCTCTTTTCCACTCAGCTCTGAAAGACATAATTTCACCACAGACTAGAAGCACTCAAATGTATTGTGGATGATATGTTATCGTGGACAGAACTTGCTACACATATTTCATATCCTTCTTAAACAGGAAGCTAATTAGGCTATTTGAATTGCTAAAACATGTTGCCATTACATTGTGGCTCTTTGATCATCACGCATGCTGACTGAAGCATGTCTGAAACAGATGACAGCCGCTGTTGTCGGGCTCACAGCCACGGGATCCATTGGCTGTGCTGGCATCTCAAGCACCTCATGTTCGTCCTCTGAAGAAGGTGAAACAATCCATTAAGTAAAGGCATAAACACTCAACTATAGGAGAGGCTGATTGTTGATGCCATCTCCCATCTGACTGACGGTGGAGCTTACACAAGACAACTAAAGTCCTAAGATGGAATACTGTGAAAGAGAAGACAAAGGTAAGTATGACCATATGACAGTTTGTAATTCACAACACAGTGCAATGGTAGCATTAACCTGTGTACCAGACAGAGGACTTTGACCTGAGGTGGCTGTTTCTATTAATATCATACAGTGTAGTAAAATTTATTTATCTTCATGAGATTGAGAACCTTCGTAAATTTAGAATATCCATATCATGAAAATGTTCAATCAAAAAAGTGACCATGAAGTACAATAATAACAATGACAGCAGGATTATTGCTGATCTTGTATGTGAGGTAAATTGAAAGACAGGTTTGTCTACCACTGGTAACTATGGTTCCCTCTGATTGCCTTTATTTATTTTGACTGCTTGGTGACATTAAATGCAGAAATACATCAAAAGTGTGCAAAATACATGAAGTCTAATGGAGTGCCAAAGTCACAATGAACACAGTGTTTCAGAGAGTCACCTAAAATCCTCAATTGATACAGATCACAGTACCTTGACACACCTGGATATAAATGTTATTTATATCCAGGAAAAAGTCAACTCTTACTCCAGTTCCTTGTCGAGCAAACACTGTCATCCCGCTTTTGTCGCCATGAACCAGATTGTAAACTAACCATCAGCGTGAGAGATGCTGCAACTTAAGGCACAATTTCTCCACTTTTTTTCTCACATAAAGTTTCTTTCAGAAAGGTCTCAGCATCCTTCTACATTTAAACTTTATTTATTTAACTGAATGACAGCTGCAAAGTGTAAAAAAAAAAAAAAAAGTGTCTTTAAGATATTTTGTCCTGTCTTTTATTAGAACACTTAAGAATAAACGTGACTAACTTTTCTAAATAAAAAAGAAAATTGATAATTAAAGGATCTCAATACAGCGGTGGTAATCTGAAGATGACTGACTGACTTAGTGACATAAACTACTTAATGCTCATTATGATGTCTCAATGACAGCAGGAGGAAGATGAATGACACACTTCTGCTTAAGACACATTTAGTTGTTGACAGCCTTTTTGTATCCAGTGTACATTATGAACTTCTGCTCTATTGATGCAAAAGCTTTTGAATATTAACTGTGATCATTTGGTAAATTAAAAACTCACTCTTGAGGAAAATACAAATAAAAAACACCAGTATTTTCTGTAGTCGTTTATTTCATTCATCATACCAATAACAGTTTAGTACGCCTGCAGTCACGGAATACCAGTTGAAGAGTGTAGTTCAAGGTACCTGGGAAGAAAAGAGTTCCTCTCTGTCTGAGCCTTCCGGATCAGATCGAGGCATTCTCTGGTTTAACGCTGCAGACTTCTGCTCCTTCAGTCTCAACATTCAGCAAAGTCAAGAACCTTGACATTCATTCCTTTTCACAGAGAAGCCTCGAATTAAAACTTTAAACTCAGACAAGGAAAGAACTGCACCATCAGCGTCTCCAACAGGAAAACAATACTGCATGTTCTGTCTTGTCCAAAGAAACATTGAGGCTTAACACAGATCTGTTTATCTCATGATGGAGCACGATTGACGGCATTCACTGACTGTGTTAAATATTACTTTTAGTGTAAGGTATTCAGAAAATGTCAGGAAGTCAGTGCCAGCCCTGCCTTAGTTTTGTCTCAGAACAAGAAAGTAAGTGAAAACCCTACTTGTCTACGCATACCGGTTACAAATGAAGCTTGTGAAAAATGACCTTATGGAGACAAGGACGTTTAAGCGAATGGGCTCCGCACTTTCTCTCCGCTGTTTTTTTCTGCTTGTGAAAGGACAACATTGTACACAGCTGATGAAGAAAATGAGTTAAAAGTAAATGTTGCAACACCTCAGAGAAAGTAGAAAGTGAGCTAATTGTAAAAGAGGAGCAAGCATAAGATTGTCAGGCTTTTGCTGGATCTTGCTACAAATGGATCAAATAATGCGAAGAGATGTAGTAATGTTAACTATATGAGACACAGTATTTTGTTCATTTCTATTCAACACAGGTGTGCAAATATTCTTCCCTTTTAAATTTCAATCATTTCATGGATTAAATAGGAAAAATAAGGAATTAATAAAAAAAGAAAAGAAAAAGAAATTTAAACTGCTAAATATGAATTGAATGATTTACCTTTAAACAAATGGACTTCATTCCAGTGTTTCTGCATTAATCATACGTAATAGATGCAAGCCAGTGTCAGGATAACTGGAAGAATGGTGTTTTTATTGTTGTTATAAAGAAACACAACCACACAGAAGCTGGAGGTGCTGGAGGATGCTCCTGGAGCTCTCCTCGCTCTCCTTCAGGCTCCTTCAAGCTGCAGCTCCTCTGTTTGTCCCTCATTTGAGGCTCTCGGCTCAGCAGAGTCTTCTCATCCGCACTGGAGGCTGACGTGGACAACATTCTGTACGCGCCCTGTCCCCGAGGAAACTTATGGATTGGCTCTGATTCACACAGCATCACGGACCCCACTAACTCCACCCTAACGCCACTTGCACACAATGCTGATGTCAGCAGCAATTTTTAAAAAATGCTGGTTATTATTTGGAATGTCTTCAAGTGATACTTATATATTTTCCATGTATTTCGTTGTCTTCCCACAAATTAATTAAAAAATAAATCCTAGACCCGGTCTTAACATAATACTCGCTGCTTTTTTCCTAATCTTTCACCACTTAAACTAGGTGTCTCTATCAAATACATGTATGTATTATACACGATTTCTTTACGCGTTAATGAATTCACTGTAGCTGAATGACATTCGCGACAGACGCACATCCACATAGCTGAAAGGAATACCATGTATTAAGCTTTGTATAACACACGTGGGCGCGCACACACGCAAACAGACGCACGCACGCACACACACACACACGCACGCACGCACACACAGACACACACGCACACACACACGGAACCTCGTTAAAGTGGCAAAAAAAAACTTCTGGAGATCAAAACATTTCAGTATCACTCCTCCATCATGCTGAGCTTCTCTCCACTTGGTGCTCATGCAGCTTTTAACCCAAGGACGCCCCCTACAGGCAGAAACTGATGCTGACTGCAGCAGTCGAATAAAGATGGTGGCCCGTTTACGTTCCTTATTATTTTTAGGCATTTGTCCCGTTTTGCAGAACTTTTCACGCTCCTCTTCCACGTGAAGAGATGACGATGCTCCGGCCCTATGCATCCTGAAAAATTAGTCCTCTCCAGCGCACTGATAAACGTCTGTGATGCAAATGTAATTTTGTAATTAAGAAACCGACCCCACGCATGCTCGTTTTGAGTGATACTTTCTCTCCACAAGATATTTGTAGCAATGTTTATTCTAAATGATGCCTTTAAATCAGACTAGAGAACGTCAAAATTGTCCGTTCTGCTCTATTGTTCAGTGTCACTGAAGTGAACTAATCTGCACCATATTTATCCCGCTATCCAATTGCGCCACACCGTGGTAGTTTGATCTCTCCAGCCCTCACAAAGGAAAGTGCCACTATTTGACTGAAATGTTTAGGTTTTTATTTTAAAGCATTTGCAGGGTTGGGCTTCAAGATGATCCACAGCAATGCTTTAAACCACAATAGTCCTTTTAAAAAGATATATATTTTGTTTTAGATTGAATTTCTGTTTATTTAAAAAATAATTTTAAAAAAACATGTTGATTTTTAGCTGCATTGGACACACTCTTACTGCGATGGTTTGTGTCTAAGTACTGGAATCTGAAGAAGTCGGACCCTCCAAATCTCAAATTCCGTTTTTTACAGGCAAACCCTCACGTCGCCAACGGAAGACCTCTGCTTCCATCTTGTGGCAGCTCGGCGCCAAATTGTTCTGTTGTGCCTCACTCTCTCCATCATATCCCTCCTTAGTTAATATCGACACTGTGGCGAATCTAATCTGGATCACCTTTCAGGCAATAAAACCCAGATCGCTTCCTTTAAATGAAAAGCACCGCTTATTATAGCTTTGAAATCCTCGTTTATGTGGAGATGTGCATGATAGACAAATGATTCATGTTCAGGTTCAAATGGCCAGGATGACAAAGATCCTTGGTGTCCCGAGTGCATATTTCCTCTAGTATTGTATTCCCAGGTATATAATAGTGTTATCCACGCGGGTTGAACCGCTCTGCGCGCCAAGACGCGCGTTTTAATGCCTCCTGCTTTATCCCTTAAAGCAGCCAAAAGCAATTTCCGATCAATCTGATCCTGTCGCTGAGCTGGTAGAGAGGTGGTGTCATTTTCTCGTGTGTTAATGACACAACGCGCTTGCAAAGCGAATACTGTTCATCATTTTAAAAAAAAGTTTATTATCGAGTTTTAACACAGCTATTGTATTTATTCTGGCTTGTGTCCGGAGGTTAATACAACAAAACATGACCGGACGCAAGAATTAAGCTTAGCGTTGGTTATAAAACGTGTGGAAATTTCCAGTAAGTTAAAACAAATGATCCAGATTTGAGGTGGCCTAAATAAATGCAATATATTTAATAAGTAGAAAAAATATGAGATATAAATTTTATATTTTGAGCCAGTTTAAGCCAGTTCATTGGTAGTCTTGTCAAGTGGATCCTTCCCCAGTTTTGGTTTCTTGAAAAGCATCTCCATCATGCAACATCATTTTCAGATCATTTCAATAAAATTAGAATTAAATGGATGCTCCAACCTTTACCTCCTAAATTAGTCAGTTGTAATATTTGCATGTTTCTCTTGTAAGTCCTATCAGCAGACTAGGCTGGCGTAAAATTCAAGAAAGCTTTTGTGAAATCTTTATTGGCCGCAGATAATAGCTTAGTTTTACACCTGATACTGAAATCCGTACTGTGTACGAACTATTTTCCATGTGCCTGTTTTAGAAACAGGCCTACGCATACCAGCGGGACTCAAAGCAAACAAGGAAGAACAGTGTCTTGTATTAAAAATAGTTTTTGCGCTGTGACTTGAGACTTTTGAGTACAGACAATAATCAGCCTTTCACTTTGGGGGAGATAGGGAAAGGAGAAATGAGAAGGCTGTTGTTGGCATAGCTCTATCAAGGAAGAAGGACTGTCTGTGTCCGTGAATGGGGATTCTTTTTTGTCCGGAATAGATATAGCACGAATTTTTAATTCGTTTTTCTTTGAGAGACAACAATGCTTTATTTGAAAGCTTGACACAATTTGGGGTTTGTAAGGGATCCCTTTCTCCTTGTCAGAGCCCAGCTGCCCATATGGGATACAACGTGTGCAGCAAAGATCACAATGGCACCAAGTGACAGGCAGGACAAAAAGACCAAGGATGCGTCTCCCTGACTCTGAACCGCACAAGAAACTCTTCATCCTCTCTATATCTGCCATGTCTGCGTCCCCTGTCCTTCTTGTTAACATGCCCGCCTAGAACACACAGCACAACCAAGCAGAGGGTTTGATACGTCGGGTACGATCTTAACAAATAACACAGTCTGGCTAAAAAAGACGTCTGCATTTTTCTTCTGGTGTTTTAAATACGATTGTCTTTAATAGAGGTCTATTTTTATTTTACGAAGTAATTTATCTGCCTCAGTTCGCCAAAATCAACCCACAGACGGCCAGACTTTTATCAACTCCATTGCGGTTTACTTTATATTTCCAGTCTCCAACCATATTTCTCCTCCATTTGCGCGTCAACTTCATTATAAGTAATTATCGGCGGGTTGCGTGTATCGACTAAAACTATGGGCAAATCGCTGATATATTTGACCTACAAGCTCAACCAGTGGTGAAACACAAAACCTTTCTGTCTGGGACAAATTGAGTCTGTGTCGCCCACAAAAGCAGTAGCCCCTTGAGACTCAATTCTGTAAATAATTAGCAAATCTGGCCAATTTAGCTGTTTGTTCAGTGATGATAGGGGCGACTCTAACATCTGTTGTGAGGTTTCTGTCCCGGGACAAACAAAACGCATAGATTTTTCTACTGGGTTACTTTATTTACTCAAGATATTGACTGGAGTCTGATAATCCGCAGTGCGCTACGGATCACCGAGAAGCCGTTTGCGCTTCTTTTGGTTGGTTTATTTGTGTCCATTGGGTGAAATACATTTAAATACAGACTAGTATTGCCAATACATTATATGAGCACATAAGAAATAAGTTTACTGGGCGGTTACGGCTTCTCCGAGCCGTGCGTATTTTAGTTGGCTGTGGTTAAACAAAGAATGGCTCACTGATCGTCGCTTCTCTATTTGCAGTTTAGCGCTTAACACTATAAGAAAACATTTATTTCATTAAACGATTTTTACCCCCGCGGTCGGCCACTTTAAACCCCGAGCTGGGAGCTGTTTGGAGATGCTGACAAAAACGAGAGCTGTTAATTCAAAAGCTTCTTATGTGGAGAAGTCCTCTTATATTAAGTGAGTGGATTTTAGTCCCATTTCACGAGTGACTTTAGGCTATTAGTGAGGTGTTCGGGTTCTAAAAAGAGAAATATTCCCCGGATTAGATTTGCTTTTAGAGAAAGTGCTGAAGTGCGCTGGAGAGTGAGTCATGATCCATCCCGTATATCACAATATAGGTTTTGTCCCCTTCCGATGTTTCGGGTCACCAGAGGTAATCAGATCGATGACACTTTATAGAAACCAAACCGTCATTTTAGAAACACAGCTTTTTATTTTTAAATCCTTATTAAGATTTGGGGGTTTTTAAGCATCACCTCACGGCAACACTTTCATCTAACTATGTGATCTGACACGACATCTTTCCGAATCGCTCAATCATTTTAATGTTTTTAAATATAGGCCAATCTTCAGCTTTTCGCTCCTGAAAGATCATGAAGTTGCAAACATGTGCCACAAAGTATTTACAGGAAATAAAAACAAAAGGTAGAAATTGCTGAAAAGTTGCCAGTGTTTATTCATGGCCATAAATATTTTTTCGGTTCATAAAAGAAGCAAGAAATTAAAATTTCTATAATTATAAAGTGGTTCGTACGTGCTGATAATAACACGAAGGGACAAAAGAAAAAAGGGAAAACATCTCTACAACCAACACACAACATACTTTACAAAAAAAAAAAGAAATTCACAAGAAGAGCGTTGACATTCTCAATAAAATCTATAAGGGAGAAGTTTGGACCCAGTTCTCTTAACGAAAACATGTAAACACGGCGCACACATGAGCCCCGAATAAAAATGGTAGTATATATATGAGTCAAGCTGCAAAAACGAAAAGTCTTTTGGGGTTTTTTTTTTTTGTGTGTTTTTCTTTTTTGTTTGTTTGCTTTGTGGTGAAATTTCCTATCGTGTCTCCAAGCCAAGTCTCTATAATTTCTCTCACCAAGTCCACTGTTGCGTTTGCACCAAGTGATGTGCTGTGGGGAACTGTGGCGTGGCCGCGGCGCTGAACTGCGCGTTATACTGCATGTTGTGGAGTGACTGGGCACTATAAGCCGAGAAGGGAATCCCGGCCTGAAAAGTGGCCGCCAAGTCCTGAGCTTTAAGAGTGTGACAAGGTTTTCCATCCCTGACTAAGACGGGCACGGCAACCCGCCTGGGAGAGGGGAGGTGGGTCACTTCCATACCTTTCTCGGCCCGGGCTCTCTTCATCTTATACCGGTGGTTCTGGAACCAGATCTTCACCTGGGTCGGGGTGAGGCGGATCAGGCTGGCCAGGTGCTCCCTCTCCGGGGCGGACAGGTACCTCTGTTGCCTGAAACGACGTTCCAGCTCGTAGGTCTGCGCCTTGGAAAACAACACCCTCCTTTTCCGCTTCTTGCCGGAGTCGCTGCCGCCACTGCTGGAAGTTTCCTTGTCGTTGTCCGGCGATTCGTCGTCTGCGGATGGTTCCGGGGATTTGGCCGAGTCCTGTGAGCTGGCGGACAGGCCATGCACTGCGGCAAGAAACGGGAAAAACACTGTCAAAATGTTATGTTGTAAAGTTCTCAGGGAATTTGTTTTTACAGTCAAGTCATATAAATAACACGTTTTAAACAAATTAATTCTGCTGCAGCCCGATAAGAAAAAGAACCTAAATTAAAACGTAACTGAACAAAGATTTTACGCGATTTACTTTAAAAGCAAGAAAAATAGAAATAATACGCGATTGGAATTGGGGTAATTTAAACTCTTTCTGCCAATTTTGACACGGAAAGTACCAAAAATAACGCCTCAGACCAAGTCTGCACATGCAGGAAAAGCGAGCCAGTGAAGCATTAAAATGTGTATTGTCTGCTTGTGAAACCCCACAGAATCCAGTGTTATCACACACGTCGTGGTTCTAGTGTATGAATAACTTACAGCCCCAGTGTTTATCCGCGGAGCTCTATCGATCAAATTCTCACAATGCAAAGTGCGTGGAGCTCTAAACACTGCATGCATCTGTTGAGCAGGAAACGCCTCAAGACAGAGCAAGGTGCATAAAGATGAATGCAGCACGCCACCCAAGGGCATCGCTTTATGGTGAAATAGAATGATGCATAACATCAGTCACTGCGTAATGTAATCACAAAGCTGAAAATCACCACTGAAGTCATTATCAGCGAGATCAACAAGAATCATGAGACTCTACTTACATGAATATTGAATACTGTCCGTAGTAGCAAGCCATCGTGTGTAAGGATTGTCACTACTGTCATAAAAGGGGTTCTTTAAAGGCAGATTCTGAACGCTTTCCAGAGGACTTTGCACCAAAACTCCACTGCTTTTTGTCGTGGATGTGGTCTCCGATCCCTCCGTGTCCTCCTCCGGTCCGGTGATAGATCCTTCTTCGTCATTTGTGTCAGGAAGGTCCAAAATGTCCTTTACAGAAAAGCCTGTCTTTGTGTTTGTCAACGACATATTCTGGTGGGGGGGAAATACGCAGGGAAAAGTTGCTGCACCAGCTTTTCGGACAATCCGCTGTTTGGAAACACAAAAAAGAACGAGAGGCGATAATTCAGGAAAAAGAAGATGAGTAAGAGTCGCTTTACGCTG